>NC_135504.1:20167229-20326440 GCF_052857255.1 Amblyomma americanum
GAAAGAAGAAAGGAAGAAGCAGGTGCCGTAGTGTCTGAGAAAGATGAGAGATTTTTCGACGGAGGTTTCGAATGTTGTTTCGCGACGTGAACGTTTAGGGCGACAGAAGTACCAGGAAGGCTTTGCAGGGGTTGCAGAATCGTTGTCACCGCACTAACTGCAGTACGTCATCATCATCAGCAGCCTGACTACACCCACTGCAGGGCAAAGGCCTCTCTCATGTCTCTCCAATTAAACCCTGTCCTTTGCCACCTGCACCCACCCTATGCTTGCAAACTTCCTAATCTCATCCGCCCACCTAACCTTCTGCCGCCCCCTCCTACGCTTGCTTACGCATGTGGCAGTAAAAAAAAAAATGAAGTCGCCACTGCCACATCACGTTATATACCCTTGTGCGACAAATGAGGATACAGCATTGCAGTGTGCGGCCTGCTCGACGATGAGAATAGGACGCTCGTGGTCACGTGACTTAGGTACGTGTTTCTAGAGTACGTCCCGGCGAGAAAGGGAGGGGGGGAGGTGGTAGTCGAGAAGTCGAGAGGGTGTTTGCTGGCGACTGTTATAGGAAAAGTTATGTAACTGAAAAGTTTTGGTACCGCACTGATTCTTGAAGTCACACAGAACCGAGGTTCAATATGGTCAATGGGGAATATATAATGCAGACTTAGGTGTTGCCTAAATGTTCCCCAGCGGTTGAGTGCAGTATTCGCATGGTTTTCGCTCAGGGGCCTTTAGGAAGTCCATTAGAGGCACCATTGAACCCTGAATGGATGAATGGATTTTACTGCCATCCACTTTGAATCGGGACTGTGGCGAGTGCCTTCTTGCCTAGTAAATGTAAGTGCGTCTATTATTTATTGACGTGTTAGCATCAGAAGGGTGTTTGCGAGCCCTTACAAAAATTTCTTTGTACAGTCTATAGACTGTCCATAGGCTTCTGTCTGTAATGTCTACAGACTTTCTATACACAAACCCTGGAGGACAGTCTATAGGCAATACAGATTCTATAGACAGTCTATAGACCATCTCTAGATTTATGGTCATACACTTTGATTAGACTGTTGTCCATAGACAGTCTATAGACTATGGATAGATAAATAGAAATGTCTATAGGACGGCAATACAATCGATAAGAAGTCTATAGACTGTCTATATATCATTTTTGTAAGGGAGCGGAAATGGCGACCGCCGTCTGTCAGTAGCCAGCGGCAGGGGGAAGCCTGCCCACCGGGCCACGCTCGAACTTAGTCTAGTACCTGCGATGTAACGAACCTTAGTGTGCCACCTCGGATATAATGGACTCAAGTAGCGGCCACGCAACTGATGCCATACGCTTTAAGCCTCGCGCCGCATGTAGTCGAAGACGAAGTCCCATGGCTAAAAGGCCAATTTTAAGACAAAGAACGCAAACATCCCTCCTTGCAACTAGTAGCCACGAACTTCTGTATCTTTTTATGTTTTGAGAGTTGCTCAGTGAGCTACAACCCGCAGCTAACTTATGCAATTCCGCAGCATTCAACTAGACAACGTGGCAAAGCAGAGTCAGGAAACAGGAAAACAGCAGTGCAAATGAGAGGCTTCGTGGAGACAACAATAAGAAAAGCGAAAATGCGTGTCCAAGCGAACGAAAGTGTAACACTTTCTTTGTTCTGTTCTTTTCTTCTGTGAAATAAAAGGTCAAACGAAAAGGCCGAAGCGTTTCCAAAAACAGGCTTAGCACTCCCCTTTCGAAAGCCCCGCGTCGAAAAGCAGGCGACCCGATTACGTGACGGCAGACGACGAGCGCCGAGCAGACGACACCACAGCCACCAACCAGTGTTGCCAGGCGTCCGCTCCTTTTGCTTTCTAGTTTTCGCCTTGAATGCGTCGGTGGGACGCTATTAATTTTTTTCCCCCAATTTTCCTCGCTCACGTTCCCACCTGGCTAGCTAGCTGGCAGTGGCGTCAAAAAAGGCGTTTTTTCTTTAATTTTTTTTTTCTGTAGTATAATTCCTCTATCCGTTCATCGTCTGCTCTTCGAAAATGTAGACTGGTGTCTTCTTTTTCCGGCGGATAACCCCCCCCCCCCCCCCTCCTCTCGACTGCACTCTAAATGCGTTACGTGATACACGGTAACGCCACCATGCTCGACTGCTCCGGCATTCTGAACCTCGCTCTGTGCTGTCCGCCGGCCCGAAGTCAGCTGTGCGTTCTTTATTTTGTTCTGCGACTCTAGAACCTCGTTTGCCAGGAATTTTGAGTCAAGCGATATCCATCAACCACTGCATCACCCTGTTCATAATAAGCTAGTTATTCGTCAGAGCTCTTTCATTTTAAGAGTTGAGAAATTCAACTTCGAAATCCAGGTAATCAGCCTATCCACTTTGCGAAGGATGGATGGATACGGCTGAACCCTTTACATCGGGCGGTGGCTCAAGCCACCTAGCCATGTCTTGTGAAATTTTACTCCTGTCTTGCTTTTAGCCACCAATCAGATAACCTTCGCTTGGTTACTTCTAACCTCTTAAAATCCACTTTCCCTTCACTATCCCTAAACCCCAATGCCTTGGGTAAGTCAGCCCCGCTGCCTTCCACTGTAGGGTGAAGCCCTTTACAGAAAAGTATCAAGTGTTCAGCCGTTTCCTCCTCCTCTCCGCACGCAATGCACAAAGTGTCTATCTCCTGGTACCTGACTCTATACGTCTTAGTCCGCAAAACTCCAGTCCTGGCCTCAAACAGCAAAGAACTTCCCCTACAATTATCATAGATATTTTCTTTGACAATTTCCTGTTTAAAGGTCCGGTATGTTTCCAGTGCCGATTTCGTCAGCATCCCTGTTTTCCACAACTCTCTCTCAGTTCCTTTAACCTTTTTCTTAACCGATAAATGCTGATTTGCCCCCTTACTGCTGTCCAGATATTTGCTTGTCAATTTTCTAGTTCGCTTTCTCCATTTCGTGTCAACATTCTTTATATACAGGTGTCTGAAAACTTTCCTAGCCCACCGCTTTTCCTCCATCCTTCTCAATCGTTCCTCAAATGCTATCTTACTGCTAGCCTCTCTGCTCTCGAAAGACGCCCATCCCATATCCCCCTGTACCCCCTGATTTGGTGTATTGCCATGTGCTCCCAAAGCTAACCTCCCTACTCCCCGTTGCCTAATTTCCAGCCTTGCTTGAACATCTGGCCTCATACACAGGACCGCATTCCCGAAGGTCAGGCTAGGGACCATCACCCCTTTCCAGATCCCTCTTACCACCTCATACCTATTGTAATTCCACAGTGCCCTATTTTTCATGACAGCTGCATTCCTACTAGCTTTATTCATTACATATTTTTCATGCTCTGTCAGATACTCAGCACTGTTATTTATCCACACCCCAAGATACTTGTACTCATTCACTACTTTTAGCACGAACTCCTGTATTCTATGCTCGCCGCCCTCTTCATTAAATATCATGACTGCAGATTTTTCCTTACTATACTTGAAGCCTAATCTATCTCCCTCTGTACTGCATATGTCTAACAACTTCTGCAGGTCTTCCTTGTTGTCAGCCATTATCACTATATCGTCCGCGTATATTAGTCCCGGTAATGTCTGTTTAATGAATTCCCCTTGCTTGAAAAAAGATAGGTTGAAGCCTAGTCCACTCCCCTCTAGCTTGGCTTCCAAACCTTGCAGGTACCACATGAACAACAAAGGGGACAGAGGACATCCTTGTCTAAGCCCCCGCTGTATCTCTACAGGCCCTGATACATTTTTTTCCCATTTTATGAGCACTCTGTTACCTCTATATATATCTTTTAAAAGATTAATTACTCCATTTTCCACATCCAATGTGCCCAATATGTCCCACAAATGCTCCTCCAAGGCTAGCAGATAAGCGCGCCACCTAGGAGCGGCAGATAAAAACTGTCGCTTTTCTTCGTGAGAAACTTCAGAACTTCGTCGCCAGAAAAACTTCACAAGGCCTGAAATACATTGCTTGTTTTAGCTTTTCTCGGAGTGTTATATCCACGCGTTCTTGTTACTGCATCTGTTTCAATGGCTTCATTGGCAGGCATTAGCGCGGTTATCAGCAGACTGGGAGCGTGTAACTTGTACGCAGTTCCTTTTACTGCCGACAGGCATCGCGACAGTCAGCTAAGCCCGGAGTTTTGGCTCATCAGAGTGCAAGATTTCAACGCGTTGATGCTATGGAGCGTTTCTCAATTGAGATTAATAAATAGCTCTGATTGGACTTAGTAGGCGTAGCATTTGAGTACCGCGTATGAGTTTGTAGCTGTTGGCAGGCGCGATCCCGCTGCCGCATTTCGATGCGAACGAAGTGCCCCCCCCCCCCCCCCCCCCCCCCACAAAAAAAAAAAGAGAGGCTCGCGCACTGAGATTTGAGAGCCCAGTGTAAAGGAGCCCTGTATGGGAACTACAGTGTGTTTTGCAGCCCACAGAGTTGGCTTGTCACGCAAAAAAATACCCATTAACCAATATCAGCCTTGAGCGACGGCTCTTAATCCCCCGTCATTTTACCGATATTATACGGTATTGCCCTCGGTGAAGCGAATATTTGCAGTGCTCTTTACGTCCATTTTTCTCCGGTGAGGTTTCTTTGAACAATCTGCTACTAGCTCCCAAGAGAACGTAAGAGCACCTGAGAAAGACTGAGAACTTACTCTTACACTCTGAACACGAATCCGCCTATACGAGAGTAAGAAGGGAATAAGCTGTACTCTAGCGCTTTCCCTTTCATAAAATAAAAAGGAGTGCTCTAGAGGACAGCTTACTATTATTTTCAGTCCTTTCTGTTTAGAATGTTGGGTCCCTCTGTGAAAGGCATCACATGGGTGTCTTCCTCATGTGGCTACAATTAGTGGGCTTCATTAAAGAGCTCTCATCCCGTCTAGTTGTCCAAAGACAGCTTTTTTTTTTCTACTGACCCCGCATGTATAAACTTTCTGTTTACAAGATGGCAAATAAATAATTTCAATTTCATATCCCTGCTACCAGTACACCTTTACCACCATCGCGGTCGCAAGTAATATTATTACTGAACATAACAGCATAACACGAAAAAGAATGAAAACAACAACAATAATATTAATAAAAGAATATTTGATATTTGTTTAAAGACCTCATAAACAGCCAGAAGTCTGAGTAGCGCAACACAGAAATCAAGAGCAATATAAATATATAAATAAATAAATAAATAAATAAATAAATAAATAAATAAATAAATAAATAAATAAATAAATAAATAAATAACGGCTAATATCAACGCTTCGACACAGCAATCAAGAACCCAGAAAGCGAAGCAAAAAGGACGGACGAAAATTTCGCAAGTTGCAGGTGAAATTTTAATGCAGCACACCCGAAGGAGGCCTTCAGGGGCTCGCAGGTTGCAAGAAATAATAATAATAATAATAATAATAATAATAATAATAATAATAATAATAATAATATTAATATTAATAATAATAATAATAATAATAATAATAATAATAATAATAATAATAATAATAATAATAATAATAATAATAATAATAATAATAATAAACAAGACAAGGTGAAGAATTCACGCTCGATTAATAGAGTCGGCTCCATAAAAGCTTCATAGACAGGCAACATAGCAACTCACGCACGAAAAAAAAACAACACACGAACGCAGTTGGAGAAAAAGCGCTAGAAGTAATGCGAGTAATGACGACTAAAATCGATAGACACTTTGTAGAAGCGTTTATGAAACGTACCGATCTCAGTGCTTTGTGTCTAATCTATGCTAGAGTAAGAAACGGCTTGAAAGCACGGACAATGCATCAAGGAAAAGGGGTGCAGTTTGAAAGAAGTCAAGAATGGGACGGAATTCACGCGAAACGGCTTCGCCTTATTTCGCAGCAGACGCTTAATAATTCAGTCCCAGCACCTCGCACCGTAAAACACAGAAAATGATTTCTAGAAAACGAGCGACGGGTGAGGACGCGATTCGTGGAAAGCGTTTATCGACGCAGCTATCGGAAAACCCAGGAGCGAAAGGGTAAAAGGGCTCCGCCGCGGTGGCTCAGTGGTTAGCGCGTTCGGCTACTGATCCAGAGTTCCCGGATTCGAACCCGACCGCGGCGGCTGCGTTTCAATGGAGGCAAAACGCTAAGGCGCCCGTGTGCTGTGCAATGTCAGTGCACGTTAAAGATCCCCAGGTGGTCGAAATTATTCCGGAGCCCTCCACTACGGCACCTCTCTCTTCATTTCTTCTTTCACTCCCTCCTTTATCCCTTCCCTTACGGCGCGGTTCAGGTGTCCAACGATATATGAGACAGACATTGCGCCATTTCCTTTCCCCCAAAACCAATTATTATTATTATTATTATTAAGGGAAAAAGGGAACTGACACCCTCGCTTAATGGGTTGCTTTGAGGAGATAACCATCTTTGGTGCACTCGCGCTCTGGCTGTCAGCGATTATGGAATAATAAAAAAAAGCAACGAATCAGACCATTCGAGCAATTGCCCGTAGTCTGGCAACATTAACATCTATTGGCAATGTCCGGCCATAAGCAACACACAGAGCAAATACTTTATCGTGGCACCCTTTCCACCGAAATAATCGGCAAAATCTAAGTACCGTAATTTCAGGACTATAGCCCGCACCCGGTGTATAGTCCGCAGGGACGAATTGCGGTTCAAAATAAGTTCTTTGGATTGTTCGAAACCAGTACAGAATGGGTGAGAGTGCGAAGAGAGAGAGAGAGAAGTCAGGTATGAAGTTGGAGATCGACGATCTCAGAAGTACCGCTCAAATAACGAGGCCTCGATTTGCGCAGGAACGAAGTATTGAGAGTTCTATGCCCTGGAGTGAATTCATCTTGGCTGACGGGGGTAATGATGCCTCGAATAGAGAAGGCAGTCGCCGCTTCATAGTTTGCACTCGACGAAAACAACTGCGTTTTATCTTCTTTGCAACCTTTCTCGACTCGATCGTGTCAGCGGCTCCTCTTGTAAACAATTACAAGTTCACCCCATTGCTTCGTAGAGCGATTTACCTCGGGTGAGCGCCCGTGCCCTCGTTTCAAATCGCGTCGCCTGGGATTCCTTGGACGATTTCAGTCTCCATCTATGACTCTCACAACGAGCAGTACAGATGCGAAAAAAAAACGAATAAATGGAGCAGCCCCAGAGTCGATGAAACCCTCGCGCGCCGCTGCCCCTCGTAGAATTCTCATCAATCATGCACATTCTCCGACCTTCTTTTTGGTCAAGAAAAAAAAACAAATAAGATGGAACCCGGGCCGAGACCTTGAGGCATCGCTCTCTGCCCAACGCACGAAGAAGGAATGAGGAGAAGAAGAGGGGGGGGGGGGGGGGGGGGGGGGGAGTACTCTGGTTCGCAACCACCGCTAGTCCGATAGGCTGCAGTTCTTATTGATTAGCCTTCACCTGAGTAGGAGACGGCCGCAGGAAACAGCTGTTATATTTCTCGTCTTTTTTTTTCTCCTTTCTTCCTGGCTTCTCGTCTGCAAGGGGGACCCGCGAAAACAGAGAACGCGATTGAATCGAAGCCGGGTCGAAGATAAGCCTATTTTTGGTTTGTGCGTTTTCTTTAACTTCTTGTTTTCTCGCTTTCTACGCGTTAAATTTTCTCCCTCTTTTTTCTTTTTTTTTTGCGCGGAGTTTTGAAACTCCATCTTTGTGTACAGTTTTTTGTCCTTTGTTGAGGCATGTCCACCGGCGATACCCTGAAAGGCTTTCAAAAAGTTCCGAGATTTTTAGGCTCTGGCGTATATGCTAAGCCAGGAATCCCGCCCCACTAAGTCGCCTCGTTCTCTCTTCCTTCTTTCACTCTCTCCTTCATTCGTTCCCTCTGGCATGGTTGAGGTGTCCAACGAGAGGAGAGACAGTCACCGCCCCTGTCGTTTCCTTATCTAAACTTCATCCGCTAAGGTTACCTGCTCTATAAACACGAATACGCATATATTGGATTATAAAGGGAGTAAGCTGGCTTCCAGCGCACTCCTATTTATAAAACGAGTGCATTGGAAGATGGCTTACTCCCCTCATACTCGGTTCTGTGTAGAGTGTTGCAGACGGCCGGAGGATAGCGTTTTAAAGTAACATACGCGTGTCACAATAACGCTAGCAGGCTCATCGCCCTTACAAAAATTTCTTTAGACAGTCTATAGACTGTCCGTAGACTTCTGTCTATAAAGTCTATAGACCCTTTATAGTCGAACACTAAAGAACCGTCTATAGGCAATACAAATTCCATAGACAGTCCATAGACAATCTATACATTTATGGCCTTACAGTTTTAGTAAACTTTCGTCTGTAGACTATAAATAGACCAAAATAAATATATATATAGCAAGGCAACAGTCTATAAGAAATCTATAGACTGTCAATAGACCTTCTTTGTGAGGGCGCGCTGGTTTCGATGCAAATTGCGACTCGATGGCCATCGACATGCCGGCACCACAAATGGCAAATATTAACACTGAGTTCAGCAGAGCAGCTGTTCGCAATGCCGTGACACGGCGTATCGTTGAAAACCTGTGCTGAATTTATATTACTGAATAAATAATGAGCTCGCGGTTTTCATCCAATTTTTCATAGCGGTGGTAGCTATAATTTGACACTTGGTTTTCCGTTGCTAGTGCCTCGTATTTGTCACGTGCAAAGACTTCCAAAACTCAATGAGCCTACACACCAAGCACACAGTGGTGCAAATATCGGGTTGCCGTAGCTCATGCGGTTGTCGGGCCAACTCGAAAATGCAAATGAAGCTGGGCGTGAGTACATACAAATAAACAACAAGAAAAAAAACGCTTCACTGAAGAGCGGCCAGTTTGCCGGCCCGCGCCTGACGTACTGCGGGAGCCCTGGGTGTAATTGAGTTTTAGCAGAGCTGAAACGTACTAGCGGAGAAGTGTGACGGATTAGCAGACATCTGCTGCGCACGCACAGTGGCGTGTCCCCAACTGCATGGCACTGCGCTGCCGGTGCCCTGTCAGGCCGGTATAAGTCCACGCTAGTACGACTTTATTCTATAAAAAGTCTCCCGTTGTGCTTTTGCTGGGGACAGAGACCGTGGGAAGAAAAACAGGGTACCAGAAAAGACCACAGTTAAAGGAATGTAACGAATTAGAAGTGAAGCAAAAAAAAAATGGAGTGGACACTTAAGCTCCGACTTGAGGGTATGACGCGATAGCGTTAATGGGTAAATGCCCATACATGCAGAAGGTAAATAAATAAATAAATTGGTTTTTTGGGGAATGGAAATGACGCAGTATCTGCCTCACATATCGGCGGACACCTGAACCGCGCCGTAAGAGCAGGAATAAAGGAGGGAGTGAAAGAAGAAAGGAAGAGAGAGGTGCAGTAGTGGAGGGCTCCGGAGTAATTTTGACCACCTGGGGATCTCTAACGTGCATTGACATCGCACAGCACACGGGCGCCTTTAGCGTTTCGCCTCCATCGAAGCGCGGCCGCCGCGGTCGGGTTCGTACAAGGGAACTCCGGATCAGTAGTCGAGCGCCCTAACCACTGAGCCACCGCGGCGGGGTTATGCAGAAGGCCATTATCTACTTTACATTATTAGATCCCTAGAGTATCTATCACCTAGGAAGCAGGTGGGCCACTTAGGTCACGTGACCTTGCGGCGTCACCACAACCTGCCCACCGGATAGTGAGCAAACTGCCCACCGTGGCAGGTGGCAATTAAATTAATGATTGGTCGCTCGGGAAGAGCTAGTTAGTACGCAAAAGGCCCACCGCTGGGAGCACCTGCCATTGCTGGGAAGTGATGCATTGCTTAACATGTAGATTGGGGTTAGAAGTTACATATTCTGGAATGTGTAAGCGTATGCGCGGACAGAAATGGTTCGTTGCCTCGAAATCTGCGACTTGTCTGCCAGTGCGAAATTTGATTTATTTGAATTTATTGGGGGATGTGTGGAAGCCTGAAGGCCTCATTGATAACCAGCGTTCCGGCTGGCGTAGATGAACGCCCTTCTTGAAGCCAAGCATAGAGTGCGTGTGGCTACTGACTGGCATGATACCCCGTTCAACGGCAAAACATGCATCACTGTATTGTATGCTTTCATGTTCGGACATTCGCGTTGCTTGGTGAGGCGCCGAACGCAGTTTTCTCGGCGCCGTGGGATTCTGAGATAATTTTTGGTGTGGGAAAATTCTACTGCTGCGGGAGTTCGCATTGGTTCCGAAACCAGAAATTTCTCTAATGTTCAAGTTCGAAACAAAAGCGGAGAAACGTTGGCGCTTCTTTCATAAAAGCGCGGCAAAGAGTCGATTGACCAAGATGTGTTGGAAACAGCGTACTTGACGGTGCGGTGGCTCAAAGGAAACTACGGCGTTCTACGCCTATTATGAGGTTCAGGGTTCGACACATGATCGTGGTAGCCGCGATCTATTAAGTCATGAAGAATATACACGGTGTCCTTGCTAAAAAGTAACCATGGTTTAAAAAAAAGACGAAGTGTCCAATACCAGTGAAACTAGCCAAGCGCTGTTGGAAAGTCGCGTGGCCTAGTCTGCAGCATTTTTTCGTTCTTTGTTTACTAATTTGTGAAGACTAACTAGTCAGCTTTTTAATCATTGGCTTCAGGAATAAAGTGTAAATGCATAAAATAGCTGACTGAATTTTTTGCATCAAGGCGGTCTTTACTGGCTTTAGTGAAAGAAAAACCCGCGAAATACAAAAGTGGCCACGTGACAGCCAGAAAGCTCTGTCCACAACAGCGATTCGGGAAAAAAAAAAAACAGATTTTGTTCTCTGAGTTGCGTCTTAGAACGATGAACCAGCACTGCTGTCACGTGACATCTGCATTTTGCACGCCCTCTTTTAAGGCCGGCAAAAAAAGATTCTTGAAGAGTAACTTGGTATGCGAACATTTCAAACGGCTGTTTCTCAAAACAATCTACAACTTCCGCACCAACACTTTATTTTTGACACCAATATTTAGATGTTGTTAATTATTTTTATTAATTAATAGGCTTCCACAACTTCCGAACTGACACTTCATTTCTGAAACCAATATTTCAAAATATTGCCAATGTTCTTTACCAATTAAGTTTTCATAGCTATGTTCGTGAATAGGCCAAGCGAGTCAATTGGTTTCGCTTGCCTGGGACACTTCATCCTTTTCTAAACCTTTGTTGCCTTTAGCTGGGACAGCCGGCAGATATAAGTGCTGACATATTTCAGTGCACGTTATGTAGAACACCAGATCGAAGATATTATTTTAAATCCTCTTCTACTGCGCCTTACAATGACTGAACCGGAACTTCAAACTTTATACTCATTAAAATGAGTGCTCCATGACCTGAACGCGGAAGACGTGCAAAAACTACGAGTACGGCTTGTTTGGCACAAAGTGTCTGTCTTGTCTTTCGATTTCCGCAGCAGAAAGTCTCCCCTGTTTCACTCGCATGTTATTTCTTTTCTTGTTCCGGACGGCTGTGGGCTTTGCTCAAGACATACTCCCGATGAAGCTCACGCTATCTAGAGATCTAGGTATGAAAGGCCTAGCATGTCAATACACCAAACCGCGACTCCGTTCGTAAGCACAGACACAAAAAAAAAACATCGAAGAAAAAGTGACAGCAAATAGGTTGAGTTCTTACCAGCAGTCGCTGCACCTTCGCTTCGTCACCATTCTCTGATGCGGGCGCCTTCCGGTTGGCCATGTCTTTGTCCTCTTTTAAGTTCACACAAACTATTTAGTACTGGCACGGGTTGACATTTGTTCTGGTCCAGTTTCTAAGCAGAGCACCCTTTTTCACTGGGACATACAGAACTGAACTGCGCAACCGGTTCCTCGCATGAGCTGCTCGAACCTTGCGTCCACACTACTCTCGTGGGGGCTAGTAGTCTTGAAGACTGACAGTTCCGTCGTCTGCCATAGATGCTAGAACAGATCACAACGATGGCCGACAAAAGGCAAGCCGGAGGAGCTGTTTTGCTTTCTTGAATAAAGGTTGCATGTTGACTATCACCTACACCAACGCTGAAGACGGTGCAGTCTTCTCAGAAGCGACTGCCTGGGATGACTAATCATGGCTGTGGCATACGACGAGATGCGCGCAGTGATTAAGCAACCGACCACTCAGACATGATCCAAGTCATTCCGATGCAAGCCGGCATTCTTCCGTCGTCGATCAAAACCGAATGCCACAGCAGAACGCGTGGTTGTTGAAGTCTTTCAAACTTCGATACTGCGCTAGAAACGAAGAATGGGTGTCTAAAACACGAAACGGCCAGGTCACAGGGAAACGGATAGTCCCAAATGCAGATCGTACAGGCTGGCAACAGGAAGCGATGAATGCGGGGACTCGACCAATTAGCGTCCAGGCTCGCAGACGAGAGAATCGCGTGAGCAGAAAGTTGCTAACGCAGGTCTTGAGGCCAAGATAGGCGGGCGCACTTCACAGTTAAGAGTGGACGCTGTTCTCCTACGGCTACGTGCCTTATATTCCGACGCACGGAAGGTATATATCTAACGCAGTAATGGAGGACGACACCACAGAAGGCGTGTTAAACGTGGTGCGATGCGTTGCTACCTTCAGAGCACAAGGGTTACTAAACACAAAAGTAACATATGGCAGACGACACCACGTATCAGTAGTTTTGCTCTGACTAGCAGAGCAGAAGACAGAGGCACTTAATACGCTGCTCGAACAATCAGGGCGAGTGCTATGGGACCACTGCTGTTGTTTGAACTTTACAAGTGGCAGACGACGACGATTTCCACAAGTCCGGCTTCAAAGTTTTCATGGCTGGCAGTAAACATTCGCAGCATGATGTTCAACGAACGACGACGCAGGACGCACACGAAGTTCTGGAGCACAGTTTTAAATTCGAAAGTGTTGACAACTTGCAGATGGCGCTGAAGTTCCAACGGCTTCGCTCTTTACTTCGCAGAGCAGACGACAGATGTGTTGAACACGCTGCTAGCAGACGACAAACGAGGGCAACCAAGATGTTCAACTTCTACAGAGTCGCTTCTTCGAATCGTAGCAGACGAACGCCGATCTACGCGCCTAAGTGTTGCGCGTTCCGGTACACTGTTCTGGATCGCGTTGAGCAGCGCTCACGGCGGCGTCGGCTTCGCAAAATGTTCCCGCCGTCACTGGGAAGCCTGGCGCCGAGCTCGTTCTGTTTAAGCGGCAAAGAAAAGTGTCCGAGGATCGATCCCGCCCGCTCGCACGGCTGCGGCTACTGCGAACGCTACTACTGGGTGGAGCTCTTTGCAGCCGCGGAACCGGCAGTCGATCCAGTCACGTGACAGCCCCCCCCCCTTTCTCTCCACAGCCGCGGCGTGCGTACGTGATCCAGCCCTGGTCACGTGTCTTTGGGTATTCACGAAGGCGCGCACATAGACAGCCGAGGGCTTGCTTCTCGCTGGAGCTGCACGGGACAGCTAGGGTCGATGTGTCGTCGCTGAGGTAGTGACACAGTTCTCCTTTTCTTGCCGTTTTCACCTGCTTTTTGTTTTGAGCTTCCCGAATGTCCCTTGTTTTCTTGTTTAGTTTTTTTCCCGTGTCGTTGTTCTTGCAGCTCGCTTGTATAGCGCTTTGTCATTTTGACAGTTTCACTTTAGCCATCCCTGCCTCCGGAAAGAGCGATAAGAAAAACTGCCACGCGACTATTATCATTCGCTTTTGTATGTTATCAGCAGTCAGACTCCGGGACAGAACTGCTGCGTTGCAGGCGAAAGATAACGGGCGCTTATCTGGGGCGAGTTTGTTCTGCCTCGGTTTCGAAAGAGCGCTGACGTCATCAGCGGCAGGCGCTTCCGAAAAACTAGAAGCAGATGGGCGTGGTGGACTCTCGCCGAACGAGCAAGACACGGGCGCACCAGCAGAAGTACCGGGCCAAACCGCTACGAGGCGTTAATGCCCTGACATGGGACAAGGGTGCGCCTCTAAAACCGGGCTATTTTTCGGCCGCGATTCCCAGGTGGCATGGCGAAACTGGGTTGGGTACGGGGCACGTGGCGAGGTCTCCAGCGACACAAATATGAAGCAATCGCCTAAACCTCGGCAGCAGTAACAATGTAACGTTTTTATTCTTGCTTTATTGCAAGTTCATGCTCGGTGGACTCGGAACACGTGGAGGGGCCTCAAAAAGAGCTCCTTGGTCATACCGGTAGCCAAGGTCCTCATACGTAACCTGTATTAAAGCCGGGCAGTGTGATTGGTGTAATATTTCGAGGCTAGCAGATTGTCGCGCCCCCTTTTGTATTTAGATGTACCGCCCGACGCAATCCAAAGCATATGGCGGACATAATTTGATAGCGAGTGCGGCAGCCGAACTCCTGTGCTCGCCACACTTCCTACCCTTTTGCTAACAGTGCTGGCAGTCATTTAATGATGACCATTTCGATAACCAGCCGTTGCACTTCAACCGTTACATCCGCTATAAGCATAGGGTGCCATAGTCTCGCAACATCAACATTATTAAAACACTTGATAGTAACCGGTTCCATGATATGCGAGCCGATGTGAGCTTAACAATGAAGCTTAGATAAAGTATTGCTAAGTGTTTTCGAGATCAGAGTTCCTGCAGGTACAAAAATATTCCGTTTAAAAAGGTTTCAACTCTTGTAGTGGCAGTGGACCTTCGATTTTGTGTCTATATCTATGGTCGCCATGATCTCCGCAAGCTCTTCCCGTGCTATTTCTCTGCTCGTCCCTTGCAATGATTTCCTGGTGGTCCATACATAGGTTCTTGCTGCCCCTGCGGAGATCATGATCGCATCCTGCGCTTGTATTGTTGGGAACGATGATAATGATGGATTTTTACGGCACAAGGGCATCTGTGGCCAAACAGCGCCATGACACAAGGTATTTTCTTCTACTCAAGGTGGGGTCAAAGACCCATTTCCCAAGCATTTAACCCCACATAAGCCGAGCACCAGGCCAGGGGAAAGCTTGTACCCATTGTATCACCGGTGGGTACCCGGCGGAGCTGGGGATCGAACCCCGCACCTCCAACGCAAGCTGGGCGGATGCTCAGACCACTAGGCCGCCGCTGCGGTGCTGGGAACGTGTCGAGGGACTTTTCGATGGTTATTTATTGATTGACGACGTCTGTACGGGGGTTGATGGACTTCGACGAGCGTAGCCGTCCATCACGGCTATGCTCGTCAAGTCCATCAACCACCGGAGCAGACGTCGTCAATTTTCGATGATTGTTTATTGATTGATGATGTCTGCTACGGTCGTTGATGGACTTCGCACTAACTTCTCAAACGCAAGCGTGAACCCAGTGAAGGCATCAGAAAGAATTTCGAAGAATACGATGTGAAATAAAATGCTCAGAAAAAAAATAGACTGCAGCTGCCAAAATCTGTGTCCGGCTAGGTTTGAAAAAGCTTATGGAAAAGGTCAAAGGAAGCAAGGAACTCCAACCATCCTTAGCGGCTAAGACGCACAGAGAAGGAAACTTAGGATAATCGTGGAGGACACGAACATGTTGCAAAGTCGTGCAGCTCGATACTTTCAGGTTCAGTTGTGTAAGCTGACATGTGGTGACCCATACATGGAGCAAGGACCAGAGCAGGTCATCAGCATCTTGAAAAAAGGGCAGCCGGTGACGTGTTTGCCAGTGGACGTCAAATGCATCTGTACGCAATTCCTGAAGTTGGCTCGATTTCTGCAGTATATAGGAAAAGGTATTGAGAGTTACGGATCTACCAAGTTCCAGGACGAATGCGTGACGAACGTTGTTAATCAAGTTGTTAGAAGCGAAGCGATGAAGAAGGCTTCAATAATGCAGCGAGCATTGCTACAATCTGTTCACCTGCATGCCTGGAATTTTCGCGCTAATGTGGGAGTACCCGTAGAGATAGTATCTCTGATATGAATTCGTCAAGCCACGATCTCAAACCCTGCGAGGCTGGCATGTGTTGCGAGCCACAAGTTACGAACGTGCTTAGCCACGATGTAACGAAATCCGGTGTATACGACAATTCTGGGAATGCTGACGAAGCGTTACTCACTTTTATATCACTTGCGCACCGAGCTACGAATGCCGGCGAGGCGGTTCCAACGATCAAAAAGGCCTCATGGCGGATCGCACCAGTCGACCAAACTCATCGACTTTTCTCGGTCATACCGCTAGCCTCCTTGCTATTTCAGCAACTACACAGATCGATGCCGATAACGTGTAAACACAGAAAACCAACGCTATAGCGGCAGGCTGCACTTGTCCATATTGTGTATCCCAGTAACAGCATTTGCACAGGGTTTCGCTCGGTCGGTGTCGTGGTTACTACGGCGGGCAGAGGCCATCAACCGCCATGGTTTCAATCTTCGCAAGAGCCGAAGGCCCAGACCAGCCTTCATCACACCTACAGTAGTGCACCGCTGCGGCACACGCAAACTTCCGCGGGAAGGAGAATGACAGAGGGGCTCGCAGCAAGAAAACAGGCTTACGAGTCCGCAAAGGAGGCGTTTATTTACGCCGTCTTCCAGCGACACACAGTCACACCATCCTGAATGCTGCGAGCATGCATGCATGTTTCCATATCAGTCACTGAATGCTAGAAGTATTGCGATGGCCAGGCAGTTTTAGGTCGACAGTTTCAAACAGAGTATACTTACCTGGCAATCGATCTCGTCCTGTAATTCGTCCTTTAAACCGCAGAAATACGTATCTGACGCCGGCCGACATTTTATACTCCAGATGGGAAACGATGCAGGCTGAACGCTCCGCAGCGGCAGAGTTCTCGACACACGTCGCGCACATCGCACATAGCGCTCCACAAACCACCTGCTTCTTTTCCTCTGGCTGTTAATGCATGCGTAGACAACGCAGTTGCGCCCAGATGGCGTGTTGTACAGTACTTCCAGGAGGATGACAGGGACATGCTCAAGCACTCGCACAGGTTACAAAGCTGGCTTCTTGTGCATGGCGCAAATGCACTTTGAAGCGGTTTGGCAGCCCAGCGAAAGATGGCGCCTGATGCCTGGGTTGGAGAGTAAACGCGAACAGATCCTGGTGCGAAAGTATCGCCCCCATGTTTGCAAACAAAAGAGGTGGCGCTGTAATCGCTAGCGGGCTCGCGGTAGGCAAGAGGTCAGGGAGCGGGCATCACTGGGAGGTCTTGAGCGCGGGTTTTCAAGGCTTGTAGGTGCGTTTTCAGTTTATCGACTCACGAGAGTGGTCCATGCATTGAACTTAGTAATTTAACTCGAACTATGCGGTTTTGCGTTGACCGCGTACGTGTTCCGGGAAAGAGCTCGGCACTCCCATACAAAAATGTCCTATGGCCGGCTATAGAATTTTGGCCCAAATAGCTATAGACCTTTCCTATTTCTGTCTATAGCTGTCTATACAGGCTGATATATTTTTCTATAGAGAGCTTAAGATAACTGAATGGTTCCAAAGCTATAGCTTTAGTGGCATAGATTTTTCAATAGCTGGCAATAAGCACCTCTATGGGTGCTTATAGACGTTCATAAAAGGCCATAGACGGACATAGCTTTTTCCATAGACGCCCATAGGACTTTTTTGTATGGGCTGAGCATTGTGTATGGGGTTGGTGGTAAGCTGAAAGCGTAGCTGTCGTCGATTTTTAGTGTAGACATTGAATAAAATTAACAGCCTCTGGCACATTGTACTAGCCAGCATGATCGTACTTCAGGACAGTAGAGAGAAGAAGCACTGGCGTTGTTTTGGCTGAGCAGACGAACGCTCGCCGTCTGCTGACACAACTAATGTGCAGTGCGTGGTCAGCTAGCGCTGAATTTAATAGCTTAATCCTTATTATCACGTCTTTATAATGTGTCACCCGACACTTTCTGTTAGGTTAGCCACTTAACGAATTGGTTGGTGAGCAACTCAGGGTTTTTAAAGACGCAGCGGCTCAGATCACAAAATACCACTCGCCTGCACACCCGTACGCTGTATGCAGCTACCGTAGCAGTATAGGTAACTGGTCCAATATCGGAAACGATGGTTTCACACTGGTATTTATAGAACCAGTATTTGCCAATACATTTCCAATATTGGGCTCATTTCCTGTGCTACTTGGGTAGGCGTGCTCGCAATTGCTATTAAGCGATTTATGGTATCCTTCGCCCGCTGTTGTCATGTGATGACATAAACGAAGATCAAGGAATGCTGCAACTTTGGCCCGAGGACATTATCATCATCATCAAATTTCGAAATTCCCGCCCTGCGGGTGTTTTCTGGAAAATACCCTTCGCGATCACGCCCAGCCTCATTAACCAGCTTATGACACAGCATGAAAAGACAAGATCTAATCGTGCTTATACGCGCCTTTTCTCACTTGTTAATGCTCATTAAAAATTTCTTTAGACAGTCTATAGACTTTCTACAAAGTCTATAGACAAAAACCTAGAAAACAGTCTATAGGCAGTACAAATCCTATAGACAGTCTGTAGACAATCTTTAGATTTATGACCACACACTTTTAGTAGAGTTTTGCCTAGAGACAGTCTATAAACTATGAATAGACAAACAGAATTATCGACAGGAAGGCAATAGAGGCAATAAGAAGACTATAACTATCTATATACCCTTTTTGTAAGGTTCAAACCAATGTGGCCGTCCAAGAGCGGCACAATTTCGCAGACCTCTCTGCATGAATCAAATATAATTATGTCGTTCGTATTAAGAAATACTCCCCCGTAAATATTCAATGCAATGAACGCTCTCGTATGTGTTAGTATAACTTCCATTCTCATTAAAATATGCTGTGCTACCAACAAAAAGGCCTTCCTTTGTGGCGAGCCGGCATTTCGTGCACACCAAAACGGCTCCACGTGATAAATACGTGCTCAGCTAAATCTGCGCTGGATTTTTTTTTCCTTGCGCTGTTTTAAGCGCACTGGGCTGATGCATAGAGGACTGAGCCTGACATCTTCTCCGCTACGAAGCCTTTGGCGCATACACTGACTTGCAGCGTCAACCGAGACCCGCAATGAGTTTATACCGTGGCCTATTGTTGTATTTCTGTGCGAGAAACCTATCGAGGCTGATTTGATCTTCCTTTTTGATGCGACTACGCTGATTACAGAGCAACGCAGCTGGTCAATACATGGTACATCTAAAACGCGCGGGCACCATTGGTCCATGCCTAACACAAGCAGCACATGTAATCGGTTCACTATTGGGAATATATTGGTAAGAACCGCCCTTACAAGATCCAATGTAATACCATCATATTCAAATATACAGCCCAATATCGGTAATACATTGGCAAAATCTGGTCGTACAAAGAGCCAGAGAGAAATCATCATATTCCAATACCGAGCCGACTACCTGTGCTGTTTGGGAACGAGGCGCAATACGGACCTATATTTCTGCAGGGTGTGTTGTTGTTAACCGCTTATTTCGCGGAGATCTCGTCACTGGCGCGAAATGGCGGGATCTTCACGTGATAATGATAAGTGACGTCACTATTTATCGTGGGAAATGTTGTTTAAAACTACTTTTCGCATTATCTGTAATGTGACCGTTCCGTGTTCGTGACACTGTAAGCTGATCATGTTACCGATTAAACCAGCTACACACGGCCATGACCACTGGAGAATAACGACCCACCATAACCTTCAAGCGATTATGGAGGTTATAGGGGACATGATCCCCTTTAGAGATGATGTGAGAGTCACCGTCTGTTGAACACGTCTTGCGTAAAAACACTTACTCTCAAGTGTCCATTTGCTGGTAAATAAGACTGCCTTCTAGAGACTGTCACCGAGGTGGCAGTGGATGGTTACTATGTACAGCTTTCGTCAGAAGTCTTCAGGATACAAGGTTCGCGTTTGCGCCCTCTATTAAGACGGTTTCACCGCACTCGAAGCATCCCTGTCTCTGGAAGAGAAGAGGCCTCTTCTCACCTCTGCGGAGTTTTTTGAGTACGCCGAAGTGTCCGACTACGCTACACTGTGGCCAGAAATATTTATCCAAAGGGTGCATCCTCTGTGCTTGTGGTACCCAAGTTGTCCTCAGACCGGACGTCCACATGTGGGTAGGTGAGGGTGTAGCAGAAACCTTTTGGAGATGCATCTGAAGGTACAAGCACAAGCCAGCGGATTCCTACGTGGTTCAGCCTCAGCCAATTGTCACAAGATGTGCCCCTTGTATGCTCACACATCTGGGACTCACGCCCTTCCACGCTTGAACCGGGCCTACCTGGTTAAATCGTGAGCTAGTTACTACCAACGTCTCTAGATAGGTCTCTTGGTCGGTTAGTTCTTTTTCAGTACGAAAGCACTTATAAGCTCACCAACACCGACCAAGAATCTTGTCACCGTACGTACCCAAGCAGCACAGGTAATTGACCCAATATTTGAAATGTATTAGCGAAACCTGGCCCCACAAAAGGTCAGTGTGAATCCACCCTTAACCAATATAGGGACAATTACCTGTGCTGCTCGGGGTACGTTTACAGTGAGTACGATCTTGTGCCGTTGCCAAGAAACCCTAGTTACTACTCGAGCTTACCCGAGTTACTCTGGTGGCAGAATCCTTACCGGTGGCTGCGATAGAAACTGCCACGTGCCAGTGCGGCTGCGCTGGTAGTGGTATGAGGACTGGCCGCCATCTACGAATGTTAAGTATAGAGAATGACCAATTCTGCGTATATGACCATTAAGCCACTAAAGATATCGCGTCATACCCTTAAGGCGGAGCTTAAGTGTCCCCTCCAGTTGAAGAATGAACGCCTGCTTTCGCACGTATACTCGGTTTAACTACTTTAAACCCTTATCAATTAAACAAATAATGAGCCTATCAGGAACTATATTGAGAACAAACAGCACGCTTGTGGAAGCCGTCGCCCGCGCTCATAGCCTCCATTACAGTGCCACCTAATGTCTCCGAGCATAGCAATTTGCTTCATTAGAACGTCCATATCCGCTAGAGGACATCGGTCAATATTGGAAATATGTTGGCCAATGCTGGTACTTTGTAGGCCCGGTCTTTGGCGACACATTTCCAATATTGAGTGGATGCTGTGTGCGACGTGGAAAACGGTTCCCGCAAGAAGGAATTCGCCGCAAGACTCACCTCAAGGGCCCGAGCCGAAGTAGCTGTGAGCTTCGGTGCAAAGACACGCAGCATTTTTGGTGATTGACTTTATTTGCAGATGACCTGTATAACCCCCGCAGAGCCGTTGTACTCGTGTCGTATACACTGCACAATTCGCAGTGTCTCATTGCTCAGCGAACATTGCGCCTTTTATTTTTTAAAAGACGAAAAGTAGGATAAAGAAGCACGAATACACAGCATGTGATGAGAAAAACGAAAAGAGAGATGTGAGACGGCGTGCGCAATGACGTCACCCATTGATGGTTTGAAGACACAACACAAAGCTTTCACGGCTGCAGTAAACCGTGGCTGTGTGTTCAATCGGTCGAGTTTTCCGCAGTGCCGATTAGATAAATACAGCTATTGCGGTTTCACCGTGAAAACGTCCCCCGCACAAAGCTGATGTAGCTGAAACCTTCCCCAACACCAGCTCATCTTGTTTTGGGTGTGCAAAAAGAAAAATGATCTGAAGAAAATCACCAAGCCACGTCGGAGTTAGCGCGCCTCGAAAACGCGTAGCGGATGAGCAATTAACATAATGAGGTGAGGGAAGCAAAAATACACCTTTGATTCGTTTAAATTATAAGGTCAAAACGCGAGGGTAATGCATCGAACAAGGCAGTAGTGTGAGTTATGTACAGAGCATCGCAAAAGCCTGTCGACGACGACTCGTATTCAACCACTGTCATCTTTACCTTACATAGCCTGCCAGCCGTCGTGAACATCCATAAAGCGTTGTGCGCTTATGTCTTCATAGCTTATGCAAGGCACGAGTTTGAAGATTCAGGCGCCACTGCAATGCGTTGTTACTTTGGGAAACAGAGCTCGCCGGAACCCGGACGATGCCCTTAATCAAGGTTGTAGCCCATGGGACAAAGGACGCAGCCTAATGTTTCCTGCGTATGGTTTTCATGCTGCATGTCAGCGAGTGAAGGCAAAGAGCTTGGACATCTTATTTCGCACTTGCATCTAGACCATGCCACGACGAGTGCGGGGCACTCTTTATGCTATCATGAACGCTTTCACACGTCAAAGGCTCAAAGCTTTGGCAGGGCCAATATTGTGCACTGCAGTCTTCTGGGATATGCCCTTAGCTAAGCTTTCGTTGTGAAGTCGCTCTTGCGAAGCTTGAAGGTAATATAACGCATCGAACGGCGGGCTGAGGAAAACGCAACTCATCTCGGAGGCTGCGTAAACGCGGGTAAAAAAAAGCACAGCAAAACATGACTACAACCATCCACCGATCTGCCTCACAGCGTCTGCGATCTCGCGATGCACCTCCGTGCTCACGGAGTCCCTCGCGGCGCACGACACCACCGGCGACGGTGACGTGGTGGGAACTTTCGTGACGTCATTTCCCTTAGGCGACGCCTTGTTCGAGCCAGAGTAGAGACCGCAGTTTCCGTGGCCGCGGAGGATGAAGTTCGCCTTGTACGCCGCAATGCCCGCCGGGAAGGCGCCGTCGTCGACGGGTGTTCCTTCTTGGCTCTTCAGCAACTCCTCGGAGCCGCTCCGACGCGCTGTGGTGAGGGTGGAAAGTCGAGAGCTCTTGGGAAAGCTCGCAGTCATGCCTAACTTGCTGGCGGCTGAAGGCTTGGCGCAGACCGCAGATGCCTTTCCGGTGGAGGTCTTTGGAGTCGCGCTCGTAGTAACCGTTAACCTAGACCCTAGTTTGTCCAGAGGCAGCGAAAGGGACGTTGACGGCTTCATGGTGGTGTCGCCGTTAGTGGCTGGCTCTGCGGGGACACTCTCTCGTGACAGGACGGTCGATGACGCTGACAGGTTTGACTGCTTGCGGAAGCCCGTAGAAGACGACATTTCTTTGGATCGCTCTAAGAGGATGCCGTTGCTGATAATCTCGTGCGTCGACTCGTTCTGCTGCAGCTTGCGCCGGTCTTCGGACTTGCTGCGCCGCCTGGCGGTCGCGGAGTCAACGAAGCGGTGGACGCCAATGACGCGCGGTTTCTCGTCGTTGACGTCACCGCTTCTGGAAGCAGAGCGGCTGTTTCTACGGAACAATCTGGGTTCGGGCAGCGCTGGGTAGTTCCAGTCGATGATGTCGTCCTTGTCGGAACTGCCGTCGCTGTCGAGGCTGCCGCCGTTCGTGGAGCTGGCCTTGCCGATCGGGGTGCCGCAGCCCAAAAGGAGCGCTGAGGTGTTCTTGGTTTCGGCCGGCTTTGATATTTGTGCGCTTGCAATCTGCAGTAAAAATAATGAAAGCACGAACGTTAGTCGTCAAAGCGGTTGGAAGCAGTTGGACATGAACCACTGTGGACCACAGTATTCGACATTAATATATATTACCAGTGGCGCTTCTGAACGAATTTAGTATTTGTTGGACTGTAAACCCAAGTAAATAGTGTCCCTAGGCATGCGCAGAGAATAAAACTTGCCCCAACCAATATAAATGTCAGTGTAGCGAATAGCCGGATATTCATGTACCATTTTGAAAAATCTCCGCCCTGGGAGATCCCAAGGCCAACTACCTGTTTAATGTGCAAAAAGACCTATCAGCAATAATTTAATTTCATGACTAAAGATCATCAAGATCTGTCTTCAGATAACTAAAGTGATACAAGCGGTGGGTACATAGACGAATGATGACCATGTCATAGAGTTGGACACACTATGTTTGCAACTAATAAGGCTAAGCCATTTAGTTGATCATGTTTGAAATGCACGTATTACTTAGGATGCAATGCAAAAATGAACAGAATGACTATAATTGCAAGCACTGGAGGCCAATAAGCGTGGAGGCATTGTATCATCTTCTTTGGACCGACTAAGACAAGTCACCTGGTAATAACGTGACCACAGTGCTAAGTTTCGGTTTTAGCGCACGATTGCATGTATAGGCTAGGTGCCAGGTCACAGCTGGCGAAAGGTGTTGTACCTTCTCAATTTATATGTTCTGTTCACTATCACTCCTATAACTTCTGTAATTGTTCTGCTCGCTATCATTTCTACCACTTCTGTATTTGTTTTGTTACCGCGCCCAATCGGACAGCCATAAACGACACAGTTTTCAGCAGTTATGCTACACTCTAGTTCAATTCCATTTCTCACATGCCACAAGAGCTACCGCACAAAACGAGGAGACGAGAAAGCATCCAAGCCAGCCGCAATGCCTCGCAGACCGGAAATTATTTCACTGCAAGAACAAAATTTAAAGATACGTGGAGGCTCTGTCTATCACCTTCTGAGGGGCAAATTGGAACAGGCCTTCCTCTGGTCGAAACGTGGCCTCAGTGGCTCCAGGGCACACTCTTGCTTGCTTGCTGTCATTAATACAAGAGCATTGCTAGGCTATGTCGTCACCAGAAGTGTCCGCGAAACGTGGAAGCAAGAGCTGTGTGGTGAAGTATACGAAGTCAGTGATTAAACAATATCGAGTCAGAGCCATTAGTCAGCGGTCATTAACATTAGTTATTAATAAATGACGCTTATTACCGATGACAGTTAATATCACTAATAATGACACTAACACTGTTCACAATAATTAATAATGTAAATTGATGAGGGCAATCAATTGAGGTTATCAATGATGGTAATTAATGAGATTAATTAGAGAAACAATGTGACGTCATAGGGGTGTGACGCCGTAAGGATGTGACGTCATCCCAAACGTCTGATGACCTCACGCCCACAACCAGTTAAAGTAAAGCAAAAAACGGAGCCCTGAATGTCGGTGTCTGAGAAGTAGGATGATGCGCAGGTTTTCAAATAGTTCTCGAACATTTCATACGGTGCCATATGAACAAGAGCTACCAAGGTCGACTAGGAGCCACCAACGTTGCGGCAAACACTAATGCTTTCGCATTTCTCGAGTGCAGTCTCTGCAGATGCTCTCTAAGTTCTTGCGTGTTACGATATCGCTTAGGACCCAAAGAAGACGCGTATAGTGGCGCGTACCTTGAGCGAGGCGAGCGCCCTCTTCTCGGCAAGGCCGAGGTCCTCCGAGTCGGACTGGAAGCCATCGGGCGGCCGGATGGTGGGCACGTCTATGAGCACTTCTTCGCCCGCCGGCTGCTCGGTCTCGGTCGAGTACTCTAGGAAGCTGGAGCGGCCCGAGTCGGTGGCCTGCGCGTCGCTCTGGTCGCTGTCCTCCGTGTCCGAGGTCTTGGAAGACGTCTACGAGGACAAAGAAGATTGGCTGGAAGCGTTGGAAGAGGCTTCAAGCCACACAAGTAGTGGTCAAATGTTTAGGGGAATCCCCAAGTGTCCTCAGCTTTCCTTTGTAGCCGTATGGTTGCGCTTGGGTGGATGCCAATGAGCAATTACTCCCTTATTACAAACCTACTCCACTTTGGGAGGATTACCCTAAACATTTGACCAACACTGTTAATAATATTAATTGGTTTTTGGGGAAAGGTAATGGCGCAGTATCTGTCTCATATATCGTTGGGCACCTGAACCGCGCCGTAAGGGAAGGGATGAAGGAGGGAGTGAAAGAAGACAGAGGTGCCGTAGTGGAGGGCTCCGGAATAATTTCGACCACTTGGGGATCTTTAACGTGCACTGACATCGCTCAGCACACGGGCGCCTTAGCGTTTTTCCTCCATAAAAACGCAGCCGCCGCGGTCGGGTTCGAACCCGGGTACTCCGGATCCCAACACTGTTCCCACTTAGAGTTACTGATCAATTCGCTCTCACCCTACTATAAGCTTGCCGTCCCGGTAAGCTCAGTTGGTAGAGCGACTGCTCCGGTGAAGCGGTGGTCCCGCTTTCGAACCCCGGACCAGGACGAATTTTTCTTTAAATACGAAGTTTCTGAGTGATCTGTACAGCTTTTCTGTGCGGCCGTATGGCTGCGCTTGGGTGGATGCCAATGAGTAATTACTCCCTTATTACCACGCAAGTACTGCAGAGCAGTGCTTGAAAACAGAGGCTGCAACATGCATGGTTGCTGGAATAAAGACAACCATTGACAACGAAGCCTACGGACGCTTTGACAGGCCCATGACCTGTTTTCCTGTGTCTTTTTCGTCTCCGCTCGGGGAACATTGTTTGACACAAATCTGATATTTCTTTATGGAAGAGTTCCAAGAAGATTCAGCATGCATGAGCAGAAACATGACTTGCATTTTTGTTCATGCGGCTGTAACAACGCTAGTTGTACCAATTTTCAACTAGTATCGCAGCAGCGTCGTCGAGATGTTCATTCACCGTCTCATGAAGGGCAGTAGTGGACACCCCAGCAGAACACCCCAAGAGACGAAGCTGCGACTGGAAAGCGCTCTATGCGCGTGCGCGCCCTCCCGTTCGTTTATCCACTGTTGTCCCGCATGAGAAGCTGAACAAGCCTGGTCGTCGTTACAGTGATAGCTAAATGTTGATGAGCTATACATTACAACTGACGTCACAAGGCGGACTCGGCGTTCAAACTCTCCTTGCATATATTAAAATTATGTGTCGACCAATTCATAGTTAACCTAACGTGCAAACTTTTTGCGTCCTGGTTCTAACACATCGTAGGAGATTGAGGCGTTAATTGAAATCAAGCATATTAAACTAAATGTCTTTGCACTCCTTGGATGGTAGCCTCATGGTTACCATCCAAGGACTGCAAAGACATTGGGCTTAATATGACGCACTTTCAGAAGTGCGCATCTCAGAAAGTGTATATCCGTCCAACCGTGAGGTTATACAGGTATACACGCGGCGATTAATCCAATGCACCGCTGAATTACTTGCGCGTAGCCTTCAAGTTGAATGGCTGGAATCGAAATAGAAAATGTTGGTTACCTTTGGTTCCTCAATAACTTTCTTGAGAGTCTGAACCTCTTGCTTGAGGTCCTCGCACTTCTCTTTGAGCTGCGGGGAGAAATAAATGGTTATCCATATGCTTACATGGAAACTGAAGACTCCGTGCTAAAACAAGAACTGTTAAAAAACGGTTACAGTATATGAGTTATCAAATATGTATGCGAAGGTGAATTTTCTTTTCATGCTTTAGCAGTACTACAGTAAATTCAGGTTTTATGGCGCAGCAGTCATCAAGGATATGCACCAAGCGTGTGTGTTTGTAGAATCGGTTATAGTAGCAGGGAAAACGCATAAACCTTAAACTTAGTCAAAACAAGATTTCTGGTGATTCAGTAAGGACACAGGATGCAGCGGTGTTCGATGACTTTAAAAACAATAAAAGACTTTATGGTGCTAGCAGTTCAGGTGCGGGAATTTCATGTTTTATTGAAGCCAGAAAAAAAGCCTTTACATATATACGATGAAAATGAGCCCAGGTGATTGTGCTCTGAAACTTGCCGTCAGTATTACCCTCAGTGTCACTCGCTCACTGCGGACAGACTTAACGATTCCATTGAATATATAGCGCGGAGCATTCAATTAAAGATTATCGGGTGCTTACGAAACTCCTAGCATGCGTTTAACGGTGCCGTGAATGAGTGCGGTCACACAGCTGTCACACGCTGTCACACACATTGCCTTTCTCGTAAATGCGCAGTAATTTTTTTTTAAAACAAAAGCTCCTTTAAACATTAGACATCTAGCAATAATCAAGTAACCATTGGTTTTGCGTTACACTACTGCGAGTCTCGTAAGAAGACCCATTAAAGGTCGTTGCTGTAGACCAGAAGTTTCCGCCTGTACATCCATGGTTTAAATGATCGCCGTATTCGTCGGTTGCAGGAGTAGCAGTTTACAAATGTAGAAAGCAATATGTGAATATTAGCTGGCGAACAACTGTCAAGTCTGTTCTTTTTTGCATACTGAATGATTAAGCAGTTTTTTATTCATGTTCTGTATCTTATATTTGTGCCATTGCAGTTGCACTGAGTAGTCATGATTAAGAATGAAGAATAGCTGGACTAGCCAGCTGTCTGTGCTTCTGCTTAATATCCTTTAGCTAAGGGCACCTATGTTTTTCATGTTTTCTCCTGCTGCCACAAGGACTCAGTTTTCAGGCTGCATTTAACAGGCTTTGCCTCGGGCTGGCCTGTTTTTTGAAATGAAAAAAAAATGAAGTGAAAATGCAATAGGAAGCTTTCATTTCAGCGCTTACCTCACGTTCGACTTGCATGAGATTCATCTTGTCCTCTTCCAACTTCCTGAGGGCCCGCCTGAGAAGTTCAACCTGAAGTGAGAAATCAGAAGTGAGTGCATCATGACAGGGAACTTCGTTTTTTTTCGCCTGTAACGCTGTATTTGGAGGCAGGCGGAAATGCACGAAATTAAATTGCAGACAACTCAGCAGCTATAGAAAAGTGAGCAAAAGGGCTAACATTAGGTCACAACAAGAGAGTTCAAGTGGGTTAGTCAACATAATCATCGTCATCTACCTGACTCCGTTCACTTTAGGACAAAGGACTCTCCCATATATTTTCAACTAACCCTGTCCTGTGCCAGGTGTCTGTGTCCTGCGTCACCTTATCCCCGCAAACTTTCTAAACGCACTCGCCCAGCTTGCCTCTCTGCCGCCACCTGCTGCATTTGCCTTCTCTTGGTAGCCGTTATCCTTAAGAATAATCTGTTATCTTACCTTTGCAAGGATTAGCGAAGAAACGGCGGTTACTGATATATTAAGTTGAAATCAAGAATAAATAGGCATGACAGGAAATGTGATGCTCGCAGCTGATAAACGATGGCGCGTTAGGGCAACAGGGTCGGTTCTGAGAGAAGGCAACCGTAGCAGGGGGCGACAGCAAGTCAGGTGGGACATGACATCAGGAAGCTTCCCAATATACAGGGTGGTGACGGCAACCGGGCATAGGTCAGGGTTAGTTGAATATCAGGAGGAGAAGCATATGTCCATTAGGGGACGTGTTTGGGCTGATGGGGATGATCATGGCGATGAACTGTGTGCGGCAAAACCATAGTTTCAAATACTGCATAACATGCGTCTTTGCGTTGCCGGCATACCAATAAAGGAAGCAGCACACGCATTTGTCGTCTTCTCTGTGCCCATCTCACCTTTACACCCCCCCCCCCCCCCCCCCAGAGTTCACGAGCTGACATAAAACCACATTGGCAGCCAACACATTCTCAAGTACTGTGAACTTAAACCTGCCGACTCCGCTTGCTAGAAGTAACCATGGTGTCTTTTAAATGGGGTTTTGCTTTTAATTCACTGTGCACAGGAAACTGTTCATATATGAGGAACAGTAGTTCTCTATTGGAACATCTGCTGTTAAGGGAGTAACTACTCTTTAGCATGCACAGCCATTCGGCAGCACTAGAATGCTTCTGTGTCCTTCTGCAAGTCCGCATCTGGACTGCCTTACAAGACGTCTTCTGGTAAGCACCTACCCAAGAAGACCGCTCTTGCCGAATAGCACGCTGCATCAGCTTTCGTGTACAGCGCTAAGAGAACAGACAATGCTGCGTGTGCGGGTTGGGCGGAGGCTCCCGTAGAGTCCCGTGTTTGACTCACACGTACCTCTGTGCGCAGTTTTCCGTTCTCGTTCCCCACGCGCTTGTGCTCATTGAGCGCACTGCCGACGTCCAGGTAGTTGCGCTTCCAGCGGCCGATCTCCTCCCACACGCCGTCCGTCGAAGGAACCGCCTTCTCCTGGAGGTTCTGCGTATGCGCAGGGTGACGGACGGACGCAAGAGTCAGAAAACAGCAACAACGATAATCACCCATTGCTTATGATGGATAAATGCATTAAGGGCTCCGTTTTCCAATCATAAAAAATGAAAGAAACTCAAATGAAAAGCTACAGACAAGTAGGTTGAAGCTACCCGGGGTCCTTGTACAACGTGGTAAACAGGGCTGATTCATCTACACCACGACAAAGAGGAACAGACTGAAAGGAAGGCAGTATTTACTCGAGTTAGCACAGTTATAACTCAGTATTGTATTAGGAGTGGTTGTAGTGGCACAGGAACAATACAAAGTTTAAAAAATTTAACGCGACTGACAACGACACGAACATTACTTCCAAATGCCATAATATGGAAAGCGTCTCCATTTTTGCTCTATTAAGCTTTAAAATGTACTGGTTACAACCCCATAAGTAGTCCCTATTTCAACGTATGAGCAACTGCATCCGCGCCTCTTTGATTAATTGGAAACCACTGTAAATCGTTGGTACTAACACAGGGATGGTGAAAGTAGCATAACGGTTTATATGGCATACGTATAGCACATGGCGAATATGTAATGTCATGTATATGTGGTTGTAACCTAACATGGTATAAATGCACCCCTAACGATGTATATGCTGGCGGTGTGTGCAACCTAAAGGTCAAGAGTTGCATTTGCAGCTGTCAGCGCTGGAAAGCCTCAATGGGTACAGGCAGCACCCATCTCCTGGAAGGAGTACCATTGCAGCGGGCCCACATACGAAGCCAATACTAGGCTACTTCTTGGCGCAAGCAGAGGAAATCTGAACAAACTCCTCTAGTTTGCGCACCTGCCACCACGAGCCGCGTGGCGCTGAACACTAAAGTTAACCTAGGGAATTTCGAATATCCGTGCGTCCACTTGATTTTCTATGGCCGTCGGAAATCGTTAATGTGAGCGAGGAGGATGAGTCGGCCATGATAATCACCATGTTCACGCAGAATCTCGCGGGACTCTGTATATGTTTGTTCTAAATAACAAGTTCAGTATACCCCAGTTGAGGTATGCGGAGTTCACTGCCGGCGGCCAACAGGTGACACTATAGTTCCTGATATCCATGAACGCTGGGCATGGAAACATGGTCGTTCTCTACACAACCAAAGTGCTGGCTTAAGTTGCGCCCATGTAAGATAAACAGCACATGTTTCTGGACTTATTGGCTCATTGCTCAAGCGAAAAAAGCGGTGGTACAAACTTAAAAAGACATGGACGAAGAGAAGAAGGCGGAAGAGGCGCCCATCACCGGTCATAGCCAATGAATGTGTTGGTCTTAATCACTCCCTGTTTCCCCCTTCGTTTTGTACCACCGCTCTTGTTCCTAGAAAAAGCTAGGCAAATCGAAGATTACGACAGAGCCGGTCCCAAAATACAACAAATTTTGGCCATGCTGTCGTTACGACAGATTTATACCTAGTATTGCGAAGTTGTCTGTTGCGACAGAACTGGCTCTGTCGTTACGACAGGACACAATTCAGTATTACAGAAAGTCCTGTTGTTACCATAAAAATTTCTGTTGTCAGGAGCCAGAATACTGCAGGAAAATTTGTTGTGACAACAAAAAATTTTGAAACAGAAAATGTTTCTGTCGTGTTTTCCGGCAGGGACTTGTAGAAACGACGTGTCTTCGGTACGCATGGCGATTACGAGTCTTCTTGATTTACCTTTTCGAGGACGCTGACTTCGAAGCCGGCCTCTTCGAGTTCACTCTGCAGACGTACTCGCTCGGACGGTGTCTTGCTGTTGGACAGCAGGATGTTGAAGAAGTACATCGCAGAGAACTGCAAGTCGGCAAAGGGAACAGAACAGGTGCGTCATTGATTGACTGATCGGCTGTTGGATTGATTGGTCCTTTTATTGAGAGTGTAAAAAAAATGGAGAAAAACGGCTCTTCATTGGCAGCAAGAGCTTCCAACTGCCGTGCTTAAAGTCGTCGATATGTCGTTGTGTTCAAGCGAGGCGATACGGAGCGACAATTCTCCAGAAAAAAAACAGGCATGACAAATACTGCGTAAAAACGAGAAGTATGATGATGACGGGGATTTTTTATACGCAATACTCAATGGCACTGGGAATCGAACACCATACCTCTCGCATCCGAGGCGGAAGCATAAATAACTAGTGGGGGATATAGCGGTGATGAAATTTGAGAGTAGGCTTTTCAGGACTTCATCATAATTTGATTTACAGGTAAACTGGTTGATAAACAAACAGGTTACGCTGTAATGGAAGCTAGTTGGTTTGTCGTCTTGAGGTTGGCGCGCTATACTTTGGCACAAGGACTTGTTACAAACAATAGGAGAAGCCAGGCACGTTTGTAACTAGTCCTTGTGCCAAAGTATAGCGCGCTAACCTGAAGAAAACAGGTTAATTTATTAATTACTGGAACTCGTCTCTCTAGGGTGTACACAGAGGCAACACGGAGCGCGCGTCCTAACCTCGAATCCGGCGGTCATCTTTCCTCCTCCCAGCAGCATGGAGACGAGGAACTTGAAGCGCACCGGCTCCCCAAAGATGAGCCTCACCGAGGACATGGCCTCGAGCACCTTCACGTGCCCCGTGGGGTGGTCCTCGCAGGTCTTCGTCAGGAGCTGAAAGGGACATGACGGAAGTGGAGAGAATCCATTCAAGATTAAACGACGACTCCAGGGACGCAAAGAAGCTGAACATCCAATCAGTGAAATTTACTGTTTGTTTTGAAACGTCCTCAAGACATTTCGAAAGTGACGCTCCAGGCGAATAGCCTCCATCTCGCGTCTGTTCTGAGATGCCCTGCTATACGGCGGTAGCATTGGTAGGCCTTTATTCACTGATCCGATACTCGGGGACTTTCAAAAAGATTAGGAGTTTGTAGCGATTTATTTTTCTGTGTAAAGTGAAGTTATGGTGAGAGGGGGTTATGTTCTGGGTTAAGGAGGGCTAAACACTCTAATTTGCAGTAAATTAAGAAACAGCCTAAAAGTATTCTATAGAACAAAGTCACTCGGGCGAAGCGATCTACACACATCCCCTTACTGCCTTTAGCACGTGACTCATATAGTCTGACTTACCCAAACCGTTTTGGCATGGCCATCCTCATGTCAATTTTAACAATCATAAGGTAGGGCTGCTTGACTAAATTTTCTAATCAGAAGTGACGCGAACATCAAAAGTATGACATTGACCAGCCTGATGTGCCACATTCAGAAACGCTATACGCAGGCGCATCTGCTCATAGAGGGCGCTGCGATTAAAAATATTTTCCGCCCTCTCCGTTTTACATATGGGACAATCTGTACATTCTTTGTTCATTATGACACTTTGTAGAAAACTGCTGACGATTTAGTAAGCTGCCGCTGCTTACACTCAATATAAACGAGAGATTAGCTTATCGGCATTGAAGGGCGGGCGTTTATGAGGGGGGATAACTGTATGTGCCAGCGAGCCGTTTACCGCGGGTAGCCAAGACGTCCTTACCTCCAGCGCCAGCTTGCGGGACTTGCTGCAGTTGGACATGATGCTGGAGGCGATGGTGCACAGACCGCTTCCGTGGTTGATGATCTTGCCGAGAGATTTCTGCGAAAACGTCAACGAGAACGAGGGGGGAAGAAAAAAATCGCGGAACTCAATAGCTTCAGCGTCTGGAGCTGCAGTTGGCTTGTGTCGATTCGACTGATTACACCATTTTAATGGCGTATAAGCTACGTAAGGAGCGTTTGTAAGATATAAAAGGGATAAACAATGAAATACAGGCATCGCCACCGTCGGCCGTTTCTTTGCAAGCAAACTACGGTGACGTCAAGACCGACTTTCTGACAAGGATCTCTGAGGCTAGGCTATGCCTCCATTTCCAAAAAGTGATCGCGGATTCCTTTTCGGTTTTGGGTCTTGACGTCTCGAATATGACTCGACTGGCGGGAAACAGATTTTCATTATTAAGTCCGAATTTGTAGGCATTGCACGAATGAACTAATGAACTTGTATTGAAGCACAGGAAGGCCTGCGGTCATGTTTAGGGGAACAAAAGGAATCATAAGATAAAGTAATTGTTCCGTTCTAAATTATAGGGCTACAAGTTCGAAAGAAGATATGAGTAACCCCTTAAGTGGTGTGATAAGCCCCGCCTCAGACTGCTCATATAAGGCCGCTCCGTCTACCATTGGCAGCTAGTCCTCCTTAATGCTGTGGAGGTTGGGAGAAAGCCGCTGAACAAAGGCATTGGCGTCGGTGGGTGTGGTATGTTTGGTTGCCAAGACGTCCCTGCCTCGATCAAAGAAGCATTAAATGAGTTTTTGTAGCGATAGCTACATTACGGTAGCATTTCGAGCCTTCAGCGTGGCGACGCCGCCACGCTGTCACGTGGTTGGTCACGTGGTGCGGAGCAGCTGCCGGCGGCGCGGTGCCGTGGCTGATCACGTGGTTCGTCACGTGACCAAGTGCCACTCGGCCAGCTGTAGCTATCGCGTCACTCCAGGTTTAACCAGAGCTAAACTACCGCCATTTTTTTCTCTTGCCAAACAAGCAACAACACAGCCACAAAGGACCAAAAGATATCTACATAGCCACACATAGAGAAAAAAAATGTATTTTTACTAAGAAGAAATTTTTTTAATGAGTTCTTCCCAGAGTTAAACGACCTCGCACAACTGTATACGGTCTCTCCAGAGAGACGCAAAGAAAGAGCAGGACAAAGAAGTGCGTAACACTTTGGCAGAACCTGCCTCGAAGCATACGTCTCACTTTAACACATCTTTCTTTACCTGCCATGTAGATAAGTTATGTACAGAAGCAACAAAGAAACTCTTAAAGCCAGAGTGTGGCGTAGCTAACTGCAATACTTTTTAGCCTGTGCTTCGGCTCCGGTCAGGGCCACTGCGCTCTCCAGCGTGGCGTCACATTAGAGCCCCTGGAGCGACGGTTACATCACATGGACGCGGAAACCTCTGACGCGAGGAGAAATTTGTCTGGCCGCGCCAGAAGCCAGCCTACCATTTTCTGTGCCACTGTTTTTTTTTTTTTTTGCCGACAGACAAAGAGACACTGGCGTTCTCGTTCTCCACTGATTCTACGGCACTCGATGTCGATTCCCATGCGGATGTGAATTTCGATACTACTTGCTCTGACCAGCATTGAAACAGCATATTAGACGACGTTCCGCTCAATACCTGAGATTACGACTTGCGGGATGACACCGCTATAAGCGGAACGAAGCGAATGCATCGTTTGTTGGCATTTCAAATTTCATGTTTGTACCCATTAAAGGCAGTGGGTCGAAAACATACCGCCACAGAAACTGTATGTGGCTAATCTAATGTAGAATATAAATAATGCACGATTTAGATTAAACTCTGTAACAATGATATATGTAGCTTGGCATCCACTTGACGCTTTAAAGCTGTCCCCTCTCTGTCACAAAATTTTGTCTTTAATGCGATATTTTTCAGCTCGTTTTAGTCATTTCATAAAGTATTCCAGCCACCAAATGCGTCATGCACGAGTAAGCGCTGACGCTCACGAACATGATGCGGCATTCTTGTTCATCATGCAGCTTAGTGCTCGTGCTGTGCTTCACAGCCTAGAGCTACGCTCTTCTTAGGGCTGTTTCCATGCACCAAAGGTTGTTCACTAGAACTCTACTTACCTGGCATCGAAGCGAGTAGAAGAGGCACTGCAAGCAGTCCAGTTCTTCCGACTGCGGGAGAAAAAAAGGAGAGAAATACTTATCAGTAAAAACAAGCGACGATGGAACGGTTGGTGAAAGCGTAACACTTACACTTCGGAATCATCTACCAGATGTGGTTAATTTCTCTGAGTGTAGGGATAAAAACACTGCGGATGTGCACACCACACAAGGGCAAAGTAATCTTCGCCAGCAACGCAACATGCACGCTTGTACGTGCACACATACCACAACTCGTTACCCACTCGGAGGCCTTTCTTGCAGTACGGAAGGAACATCAGCTCAGCGCTTAAACATCGCATTTCGTTTGCACGCAGTCAAGCAATGGAACCCTTGGACATCTGTTCTCCGTATACTGGACAGAGATAGCTGTTCTGTATTCATTTTTTTTATTTTTTTTCCCCAGAAACTCGCCACTGAGATAACCATCTTGCTACGAAATTAGCACATAAAAGGCTCATATGAAGAGGACGGCACTATGCAAGCGCTGAAAAGGACAAAAAAAGAAAAAAGCTTGCTTCGCTCCGAACCATTGGCATTGCGGACGTCAAGGGTTAACGTCGCAAAATGGAGCACCATGACTGGGGCTCAAGCCATATGGGACAACACCACGCAGTATTCCCTTACTCTTCACATTTTAAGCTTTTTTTTTCTTTACATTATTACTGCACCAGGTTAAACGAACTTCCCGAAGCCGAACAGTGCATCTTTTTTATAATGCTTTGAGAGTTTTTTTTTTTTTTGTCAGCAACAACAATACACGAGGTGCATTCGTGGCGCAGAAAGGCGTACGTTGAACGCGGGGGGGGGGGGCGTGGCTATACCTGGCGTTTTCTGTATTTTCGCTACAAAAAAGCCCTGTATTTTGGTGATGTGCGCACATTTCATACCCTTGAAAGGTACGCATTGATGTAAGTACGATCATTTCCTCTTGTCCATAAAAGACTGGGGATGATGAAACAGTTGTTTTCGGTGACTAATTGTGCAAGGCCATGAATGAACTGTTTGTTTTACAACTGCTCCACGTATTCATGGCATGAGTCAAACATATATGCCGTGTCCATAGTCCCATGTATAACCTGGGGTCCCATTTATGTGCGATAAATAGGAATACAACGCGCTCATATATATATATATATATATATATATATATATATATATATATATATATATATATATATATATATATATATACCATATATATATATATATATATATGGTGAACACTCTCAAGGCTCGCGTACACCCAGTAAACATAAATACCCACGAGAGCAGCAGATTGGACGGCCGTCGCCGTAGCTCAGTTGGTAAGAGCACCGGACGCGATATTCGGAGGTCGTGGGTTCGGATCCCACCGGCGGCATGGTTGTTTTTTCTGCTGCTTTATAAGTAATTTTCTTTAAGCGATTTATTAACCTAAGTATTATTATCCCACTGATAAAAGTAACACATTAAAAAAAAAATAACGTTCCCCTATGCACCTTGGTTTCGGTGACTGTTGGCTCCCTTCATAAAATTTGTCAAACGGGCCCCTCATTTCCTTTAACTTGTCTGCTATAAATACATATATATATATATATATATATATATATATATATATATATATATGCGCTCTATTTTATTTATGTCGTTGCTCGCATGAGCAACTGATCGGTTATCAACACTTATCAGAAGAGGCGCAGTGGCGCGCCGAAAATGGCTGAAAATAAAATAGACCAGTCTTTACTGAAAGGCCCAAAATAAACGTAAGAGCGAAATGCGCGCAATAAGGTGCCTTAGCATTAAAATATTCAAGATTGACTTTTCACACCCTGGCGAACAGATCTGCCGCATCGGACCAATTCACTGCCCCCTTTCGGGGCGTCATGCCCTCACTCGCCATTTATGTGACCAATATAATTCTCTTTTTTTTTTTTTTCGAGAGCACACCAGCGCACTTCGACAGTTCTCGTGGCGCCATCTTCCATCGAAACATGCAGGCAAAACCTTTTATCCTTGAGCATATCAAGTATGTGGGCAGACCAGTGAAAATTCAAGGCTCCTTGGGTCATTTTTTTGTGTTTTCCCTTAAAGAATTACTAACTGCACCTATAAGCGCGTTAATAAAACAATCTAAACCTCGAGCAGCTAACACCAGCAATAAACATATCGGAGGCTACGCGACACTTTCGCCTGCAAAGGTAGCAAAGCACACCTTAAATTTCGGCTCTCGGAGGCCACAAGCCAGCGAGTGTTTTAAGCGGCCGCCGATAGGTGGCGCCACCAACACACTTCCAAGCCGTTTGCTTCCTATTGCCAATAAAAGCGCCTCTCTATGCACTAACAGGTTATTCATAACTATGAGCACTACAAAAGAATTCACAAAACCATGGTACCCTCCAAAGGCGCATGTTTTTTTGGGCAGCTTCTTAAAAGGGAAATTTGTGTTTACCCTATTTTTGTGCTGGCGCCAAGTCGAACCGCGTCTGTAGCGCAGCGTCCAACTAAGTCACATTTCCCGCCAAAACCGCCTGCCTATGGGCGTTTTTCTCTGCTCCCCCCCCCCCCCTTCTTTTTTTTCTCCTCGACATTTAAAAACACGTGCGGGCCTGTGGTGGCCGCGTTGGAAACAACCCTCCACTCCACCTAATCCCTTTCTCCCTCTGATGCCGGCGTGTAAAAGTCTCTTGGCGAAAAGACACATTCCGCGCAGCAAAATTGGACATATATGCTACCAAAGGTACCTTTTATAGGAACTTAATAGAACTGATAGGAGCGGCAGTCATTGAAATCAAGGAAGATGAGAAAGATGCTGTTCTTATGGTAGTGTTTATTTCAGAAAAAAATAATAATTGCGTAATCATTTTAAACAGCGGATAATTTAACAAAAAAATTGGAAGGATATGGCGCGAAGCAAGGCTGAATGGTGGGCCAGTTGGTATGACATGTCGAAGAATAAATTTTACCAGCCGAAAAAAGACTAGGGACAAGAGGCGAACTACTCAGGACAAGGCTGGACTAACAAGTGACATCTTTATTGTGCACATTCCTTCGAGTAACCGTCACGCATGCGCCAAGCCAAAGCAGACAACCTACTTTTAATCGCCCAAAAAGTCTATTGGGCTGACAACAAAAGAGATTGACTTTTTGGGCGATTAAACGTAGGTTGTCTGCTTTGGCTTGGCGCATGCGTGACGGTTACTCGAAGGAACGTGCACAATAAAGATGTCAGTTGTTAGTCCAGCCTTGTCCATGTGTAGTTCGCCTCTTGTCCCTCGTCTTTTTTCGGCTGGTAAAATTTATTCTTCGATATGACGCGATAACTTTAATGGGTTGATGTCCATATATGCAGAACCCTCACACCACTCCTGGTGCAGTCGTGCGGCGGTTAAGCGATGCGCCACTGCCCTGCAATGGCAGGTGCTGCCACTGGTGGGGTTTGTGCGACCCAGATTGCTCTTGCCGAGCAACCTCTCGCGACCAATCATTAACCGCCTCCTGCCATGGTGCGCAGCTTGCTGTCCAGGTTGTGATGACGCCACAAGATTACGTGACCCATGTGACCCACCTGCCTTCTAGGTAGCTTTTCTAGGGATTTTTCGGGGACCGGCCGCGGTGGCTCAGTGGTTAGGGCGCTCGACTACTGATCCGGAGTTCCCGGGTTCGAACCCGACCGCGGCGGCTGCGTTTTTGTGGAGGAAAAACGCTAAGGCGCCCGTGTGCTGTGCGATGTCAGTGCACGTTAAAGATCCCCAGGTGGTCGAAATTATTCCGGAGCCCTCCACTACGGCACCTCCTTCTTCCTTTCTTCTTTCACTCCCTCCTTTATCCCTTCCCTTACGGCGCGGTTCAGGTGTCCAACGATATATGAGACAGATACTGCGCCATTTCCTCCCCCCCCCCAAAACCAATTATTATTATTATTATTATTATTATTATTATTATTATTATTATTATTATTATTATTATTATTATTATTATTATTATTATTATTTTTCGGGTGGTCGAAATTATCCAGGAGCCCTCCACTACGGCACTTCTTTCTTCCTTTCTTCTCTCACTCCCTCCTTTATCCCTTACGGCGCGGTTCAGGTGTCCAACGACATGAGACAGATACTGCGCCATTTCCTTTCCCCCAAAACCAATTATTATTTTTCGGGTATTTAGCTCAAGGGCACCTTAACGCTATCCCGTTAATGACCACGTGCCGTCGGTTGAAGACGAATCAACGACCTCCGCATGGCGCCCGGAGTGGTGGTGGTAGTGGTTTTATTAAAAATAATAGCAAAAAGGAAGGAAAAGATTTTTGCTAGCCCCGGCATCTGCCATCGATACTGAAGTTGGGGCAGCGGAAATGAAGGATAGCAGGCAGAAAGGAGAAATGAAATGAAAGAGGTGAGGGGACAGGAAGAGAAGATAGGGGGAGAAGTAATATGTACAAACTATTTACACAATAAGAAATGTGTCCAGGTTGTGCCCGGAGTGTACTGCAGTATTCTGAGCAGGAAACACACGCTAGAACGTACACGAAAGAGCCGCCCTATACACCAGGACGGTTCCCAGACCGCGAGAAACAAAAACAAGCCAGATACACTTGTCAGCGAAGGCGAAACCGTTTTCGGCAACTCATTCGGTTCACGGCTCCCTCCCTCACGAACGCGCGCTTCCTTGCAAACCCACACTCCTCGCCAGTGAGGTGAAAGCCCGTGTTCCCGCGCTGCTCACGTATTCCAATTGTGCGTCCTTCGGTGAGTCTCGCACACAACGGCGGCCATTGACGCCGCTGACTCCGAACAAAACCGTCTTCGCTCGCGGTGATACGAGCGAAGTAGTGACCACGACCACCTTAGACGCGGAGCAACAACAACAACAACAACAAAAAAAGACAGCACGAACCACAAGAGCAGCTCGGAGCTCCATTTGCTTTGTGCGCTGCACACCGCTAGGTGGCGGGTGGGAGGACAGTTTCGGTTTCGCGCCTTTTCAGCGTCCCTTATCAGCTCCGCTGAAGAGTTGAAGTCGGCGGGCGCGATGAAAGGAGGCCCGCTGTTCTTTCCAGCACATAATGGGGGAACTGCCTCAAGCGTACCGGGGGAGTGTGGGGGGAACACCTAATTCCTGAGAGCTCTATTTTCCTCTTTGTGGGCCCCGCAAAGCGAGCCACTCCCAGCCTCCCTTTTACCCCGCATTTACTCTGGGCGCCCGTATGAACCAGATACGGTGCGGAGAGTGCTTTGCGTGTGTCTATGTGTGCTGGCTCTGCCATCTCATTATTCGAGCTCAGTGGTGCAGCGGCTATGGCGGCGGCGATTGCGTTGTCGTAAGAAGGGCTGAGGCAGTGACATTACGACGAGGGCTCTCCCGCCCCCCCCCCCCCCCCCCTTTTTCTACTCCGTAGGCCAAAGAACGTTCGTAGAGCGTTGGCGCAGGCGTAGTGCTTATATGACTGAAGTATTACTGCTGAGCACGTCGAAATAAAGCTTAAAATAAACCCAATGACGTCGCCCTAACTCACTATAGCGGCGACCTATGCCCCGTTGAAGTGCGAAGTTCACTTGAAGTGAACTCCCACTTTTGTTTGACAGCTCCACTTCAGTGAAGTGGGCGTTCGCCTCTACTTTGGTTTGACACCTCCACTTCAATGGAGTGGAGCTGTCGACGCAAAGCAGGTGCACTCCACTGAAGTGGACCAGGCAGAAGTTATAACGCAATTATGCTTTGTGACATGGAGCAACCGCCTAATCACGCACCGTGCTTACGTGAGAACAGCTCTGGCCGGTCCGCCTATGATTCGCCTGGATCAGCTACATTTTGAGAAGAGTGGCAAGTTGCGCCAGTTGGTTCATTAGGATGGCAAGGCAGCACAAAGAACAAGGACGACTGAAGAAAGACAAACACACGCGCTGACTGAGGAAGTGGAGGAACAGACTTTATTAAAGGCCAGTATTGAATCCCAGCGAAACAGGTCGATTGATTCGCTAAGGCCCAACTGTTTATCTGCATTGTCCGAGTGAAGCCAACACTGAGGCTGACACTGACTGAGCTCAGACTTAGCGGACGGGTACGGTTGGCATATTATACTCGCGTATACAGGATGCCAACGGCAAGGAGAGGACTATCAGAAAAACCATGTGTTGGGTCCCCCTGCTTCTGAGTACACTTTCGACAGAAGGTCTTTCCTCAGTGCGTACGACCGTTATTGTACAGCGTGTACATAACATCACATGTGTGTAAGTCGCTGCATCTCAGTAAACCTTCCTCTAGCAACGCCACTTAACATACCCCGTCTTTCTGTACTTGCGACCGTTTTTACGAACACGATACAGGTGAAAGCAAAAGCGGGCAATCCCGTTTTCATTAGCTTTTTTTTGTTCCCTTTTGTTCACTAGTCTCTGAGGCAACTGGTTATCGCTATTGGGCCGAATTCATCTTAATAGTTTCAACCAGCATATGTTGCCCCTGGCTCCTAACGTTACATTTGTGCTGTCTGCCTGTCGCTTGCAGCTCTTTAGTGCAGTAAGACTGATCCCAGTCGACGGGTACTTTTCAGGTTACCTACAGCTATTTCATTGACATACATTCTGGCCTGGGTTTACAATAAATGCGAGATCTGCCTCTCTGTTTATAACTTCCGAAGCTGTAATCAGAAGCTATTGTGAGTCACATTAGGACGCAAACATTCATGTGAACGCATCATTCCGCTTGCTTGGGGTGGCCCAAGCGTTTCAAAGGACAAGCCTGGCATACGCCTTGCCGAACAATACGGTGCGCATGCACGCACGAGGTCAAACACTCCGGCGGTGTGACCGTCCAAACACATGTCTTCGCTCTTCCCCTCACCACGCGAGAACCTTCTCACCGCACTGCACGCAACTGATCTGACGGCTTCGAAGAAGAGCACGGAGTGGCGGAGCGAACGGTGCGGCCAAGATCGGTGCAGTGGTGGCGGCGGCGGGAGAGGACGGAAGCGACCGGCGGGCCATTGATGAGAAAGGGGCCACTTTCACACGGCTCGGAGGGCCCTTATCGAAGCCGCCGATCGCCACAGCTCGCGATGGGAGACAGAGCGCGGGCCACTCGAAGAAGTGCTGGCTTCCATTCACGTCTCTGTATGTCTGCCTTGTGGCGGTCCAGCTAGCTGCTGCGGTGGCTTAGTGGTAGTGGAGCGTGCGGCTGTTGAGCACGAGGTAGCAGGTTCGAATCCACGCCCCGGTAGCCACGCTTCGATGCAGGCAATATGTCAAAAAGATGTCCGGGCAATATATGTCTACGCCAAGGGACCCATAATAATAACTGGTTTTGGGGGAAAGGAAACGGCGCGGTATCTGTCTCATATATCGTTGGACGCCTGAACCGCGCCGTAAGGGAAGGGATAAAGGAGGGAGTGAAAGAAGAAAGAGGCGCCGTAGTGGAGGGCTCCGGAGTAATTTTGACCACCTGGGGATGTGTGACGTCAACTGACATCGCACAGCACACGGGCGCCTTTAGCGTTTCGCCTCCATCGAAGTGCGGCCGCCGCGGTCGGGTTGGATCCCGGGAACTCCGGATCAGTAGCCGAGCGTCCTAACCACTGAGCCACCGCGGCGGGTGACCTAGGGACCCATGGAGATCGAAATCAGACAGGAGCCCTCCGCTACGGTGCCTTTTTCTCTGCCTTCGTTCACTCCCTTCTTCATGCCTTCCCTCAGGCACTGTTTGAAAAAATTATTTCGACTTTTCCTGTCCTCATGAAACAATCGCATCTTCGTTTCACCGCTCGGGGCCGTCATCTATGTGCAGATAGAAGGAAACAGTGCACTTGCATAAAAGAGCGAATTGTGTAGCCATTTCTGCATTTGGGTTGGAAATTTCTTATAGCTTTTATTTGCCTAAAGGAAAAAGTACGCACAGAAAAAGAAAAAGCGTTTCTGACACATATACTTACAAAGTAAACATTGGCATGAATACTCCTAATCTGTTATCTATCGTACTGTATCGATTGATTGAAAACTTTATTGAAAGAATTGCAATTCTAGGAGTTTTGGGTAGTCCGCCTAGTACGGCAGGCCATTTACCTGCGCCTCTGAGGGTGGGCCCTGCGAACCAGTCCTCCTTGCTGGTCTGTGTCCTCGCTATGCAGAATGGCTGCCCACTGCTCCAGATTGGGGTTAGGCAGTTTCTCAATAGTGGGATACAATTGGCCCGCCCACACCATGTGAAAAACCGTAGCTGTTTCTCCTCATAATACTGTAGCTACTGCTTCTATGTACGCTCGTTACACAGCTGAAAGGGATCGATTTTCGAAACTACGAATGGCGTTGTGAGTTGCAGGCCCGAAGGCTGGAGCTTTCTCACAGCTGCACGAGTTGTCGCGTATACTTGAAAGCAGTGGAGAGGAAACAGGCCTAGGTATGAACGTAAAAAAAAATATAGCGAACTAGGAAAAAAATTAATTTAACGAATTCAAGTGCTGACGAACACTTTCGTCTAAGCCTTGCAGTTTACCTTCTAAATCAGGCCGCCGAGGCCTGGTTCGAACCAGCGACTCTGCGGTCACAGCGCAACCCCACAGCCACTAAGCGATTGCTTTTTAGTGTCTCCAAGTATGCAGAGAGCTCCGGAGAGCCTTACATTGTTATACGCAATCCGGGCTTCCATACCCGCGCTATATACTTGTCTCTAATGGGCGCACAACCCACATGGTTTGCCAAACGATTACCTCTCGTGATGCTTCCTAATGGATCAGCCGATTGCTTCACTGGTCGCGCCAGTACCGAGGCGGCAAGCAGGCGAATAGCAGCCTTAGTCACACGCCGGATGCCACCCAATCGCTTGAGCCTCGCTGCGACGGGCCTACAAGCGTGATAGTTAAGCCTGCTACACAGACACGGTTAGGCGTTACACGTAACTTGAGCCATTAGTCAGCCTCGTAACCTGTCCGGCACAGCTAACAACGTGAGGCTGCTAATACCGTCCTTGCTTTTTCTTTTTCTTACCACTACCCTCTAATACGAGCGTCACAATTAGAGTAGGCGTATTCGGTTAATGGCTTTGCATCGTCACGTCTGGTTGGAGGAAATGACAACTGTTACACCGTTTCGGCAAACGAAACCAAGGTCCCGACACGATTATTCGGTCCCTTTCACGACCCTGTGTGCGGCTATGTGCGAGCACGTGTAGCTATGCGCAGCCTTTGTGAAAAGTATGGTAGAGCCCAAATTAACGGTGTGCCTTTGGGTCACTCTGTGTGACGTAATAACACTCATAATTAGCAGTGAGGAAACGAGAGGGTGCAGTATCTGTTTCACTCCTCGGTGGAAACCATCACAGCGGCGTGAGGAATGAAGGGAGGGAGGAGTGACTATAATTATTTCTCTAGGTGGCCTTGAAGGAGCTTTATATGGGCGCCAGAAATTCCTCAATAACTTTTAATCCGTTCCCCTATCGCATTCAAATCGGTTTCCCGATCCGATCCGGAGATTCAACTGAAGACCCTCCGACTGGCCGAAACCGCCGCTAGGGTCCAAGGACTCCTGGCCGTCGTCTAGGTGGGAAGGCTTAAAGCCTTCCCTACATCTGTTGGACAAAGTTTTACAATCCAATGCCAGTGTGTGCTTTCCTAACAACGCTACAGTGAGCGGAACCGCCCTGTATATTCAATTACCTTGAGTTGTATAGACCGATATATACATTAAAACTATATACTTAAACCCCTGTTAAGACCAGTGTCCAAAACAGTGTTCGAAACTGCCCTAAGGGGATTATTTAGGGCATGCGCTTGTTGGAACACTTTTTGCGCATCTACACAAAGTCTTCCGCAAATCTGTCAGCTTTGTGTGAACTCAGATGGAGCAGATACTTTGTATTGTTTGATTTATTAAATACCTTAGTTCGAGCGAGGATGACTCGGTGGCCTACGAAAAAAGCCCACAACGATAAAACCGTGAACCTGGCTCGAGATACAAACTATACTGATGCTGGTATACTGATGCGGCTAGCGTATCACAGGTAGAAGAAAAAGAAAAACCAGTGGATTGATTTGGTTTATGGGGGTTTAACGTCCAAAAGCGACTATGGCTATGAGAGACGCCGTAGTGAAGGGCTCCGGAAATTTCGACCACCTGGGGTTCCTTAACGCGCACTGACATCGCACAGTGCACGGGCCTCTAGAATTTCGCCTCCATCGAAATTCGACCGCCGCGGCTGGGATCGAACCCGCGTCTTTCGGGCCAGCAGCCGAGCGCCATAACCACTCAGCCACCGCGGCGGAAAAAAAAAAAACAGTGGATTGTAAATGAATTCGGTCTAATGACGAAAAGACAGAAAAAAATTGCAAGTACTAAAGACGAAACATGTAAAATGAGATTGAAAAGAGGGAAATAAAGAAGAAGAAAAAATTCTACATGACCAGAGAAACGCTACATAAGTGAGGGGGCCCAGTCTCAGGGACATTTAGTCAAAAGTGAGCAAGGCCGGCCCCGCCAGCAGGCAGAAACCAACCCCCTCATCCTGCAGCTCAGTCAAGTTTTATGGTTTATGGGGGTTTAACGTCCCAAAGCGACTAAGGCATGAGAGACGCCGTAGTGAAGGGCTCCGGAAATTTCGACCACCTGGGGTTCTTTAACGTGCACTAACATCGCACAGTACACGGTCCTCTAGAATTTCGCCTCCGTCGAAATTCGACCGCCGCGGCCGGGATCGAACCCGCGTCTTTTGGGCCAGCGCAGCTCAGTCAAAAGTGAACCGTCACGAACACGCCTGCTTGATAAGAACTGTTCTTACACACCTGCACAAAGGTGAACGCCTGTCATAAAAAGAAATGTGCAAAGCTTTTGACCCGAGTTTTGACTTTGGACTGATTTAACAGTGTAAACAATACAAAAGGTCTACGTGACGGACCACCCATCTCCGTCACGTGACCTCTTTAGCCGCGTGTATAAGAGCGAGCTTGGCGCCAACTTCTCAGTTATCCTTTACCTTTTAAATGTTCCTTTCCGTGTTGTACTACGGCCAAACGTTCCCGCCTCTTTGTAACCTTCCTGTCCTTATTTTACTCTTTGGCTGGCGCTCATAAGCAGGCGCCATGCAAATCACCGCGCATCGCGCGTGGCAAAAGTCATACGTCACCTTCCGCATAGCCATCACCGGCAAAACGAACTCCGCTGCTTTCCGTTAGAGAGATTTTCTTTGCGCCTATAGCCGAGGAAACCCGTGAACCGGCCACAGGAATAGCCGTGTGGGAATTGGGCAAAAACAGGCACGATTTCCCGTCTCAACAAGCTCGCCGTGCATGCATGCCGGCACTGTAAAAAAAAAAAAAAGAAAAAAACCCGAAAGATAGCCTGCCGGAGCCGAGATTTCGCATTCCTGAAATGGCGGCGCTCACGCAACGCGCGCATCCCGTATTCCGAGGCGCTGTTGTACGCGGCTCGAAAACAGAACAAAAAAATACAAAAAAAGGTGCGCCGCTCAATTTACACCGTGAAACGGAGGCGCTCAGGTGTGTGCAGCTTAGCCGAGCGCAACAATGGCGCGGGAACCTCGTCCCAAGATGGCGGCGCAGCGCCCCAGTTAGCAGACGACGAAAACAGCCGGAGCAGACGACGGCCCGGACGAGTATACCGTGATTACCCGATACTAACGCGCAGCTAGTGTTCGTTATGGTCGTGAAAACAGAGAACGAATATTTTGAAGCAGGGCCTTGAAGCGGCGTTGATTTCAGTTTTCACGTCAGTCCTTGTAGATCTTTTGAAATTATTTTTGACCGTCTGCGTAGCACACCTTGTTGTTCTCTGCAAGGTCGTAGAGATAAAGCTTCGTAGACACCGCAGACATATTAGCGCTTGCATTGCAGCAAGGATGCTCAGTCTGCTACAGTCAGATACAGCTCAAGAGTCAAGAGTGCTTGTGTGTCCTCTTGTCTTCATTGTGTCTTTTGCTGTGCTGCGCTGGTATACTTATATCAAGCACGCAGCGGCTTTTCCCCGTCAAAGGACCCCCATCCAGCCAATGGCGTCGGCCGATTCTCATGATCCTGCTAGCGTGACAAAGCAGGTTCCCTTTCATCCACCCCTCCCTGCTTTGTCACAATACCAGGGTCATGAGAATCAACCGACGCCATTGGCTGGAAGGGGGTCCTTTGACGGGGAAAAGCCGCTTCATTCTTGAGTTGTATCCGACTATAGCAATGAATGACGACGAGGGATATTAGCGCATAGCCCAACGAGGTAGTTCGGCCGAACTGTCAACAAAATTCCAGTTAGCAATTAAGAAATGCTGAATCGCAGTTGTGTTATAAGCAGTGATGATGGGGCTGTTGTTAGCGTGCTCTCTGTTTTTGAGCCCGGTTATGCCCTCCGCGGCGGCTAAGTGGTTACAGCGTTCGGCTATGAACCCGAGGTCGCGAGGCCGAATCCCGGCCCCCAGCGGCTGTATTTCTACGGAGACGAAATGCGCTCGTGTGCTGTGCATTTTCCGCACACACAGTGATGGATTCTAGGTGAGACAGTTACTACAACTTTTCTGTCTTCGTAGCCAGCTTTTATTTTTGTAATTATACTGTAACGCGTATTCAGTTCCCAGGCTCGCCTTTCGTACCAGAATGGTGCGCATTAGAATCGGGTATATACGGTATTTGGGGGTGCAGGCGCCGCAGCTGGACACACACGTCGCTGGTGGCGTCCTCATCGCCTGCTTCGGGAACCAGCGCCGTGCAGCGGCGGAAAAGTAACCATGACGAACACGCGCGACCGTTTCCCATTTCGCGGGGAAGGGGAATTGGGAAAGAGGGAACAATGAGGCTGGACTCAAAGTTGCCACGACATGGCCGTCGACGTTACGTCCGTGGACAATTCGCAGTCCCGCGAAGGTGTTTGTTTGGGTTGTTCTCTTTCGGAGCGTCTGTTGTTTACGCTGTTGTCGTTGCTGCTCTTGTCTATGTACGACGGCGACACTTGCAGTAGTCGTCCCACTATTTGCGTCTTCGGTGCAGCACGGCGGCTAGCTTCGTCGATGCAGCCAGTGCTCCATAGCTCACACCGTTTGGGGGCGGCACTGGTCTTTCGTCTTGGGTGGTCCTTTTTACGCGTCTCTATTTCAGGGTCCGCGTGAGAAAGATAACGCGCAAAAAGAAAAACTTAAGACAAGACACATACACTCGTACGCGTCTCAACAGTGGCGTGATTCTACACCTGCATTACCCTGCGAAGTGAGAAGGCGTATGCAATGGCTTTGTGAGCGTACGAAGAAGAAAGTGGCGTTGAATAGTACGCATTATTGGTGCTGCATTTACTTTCACGAGAAAGTCTGTGGAAAACGTTCCCAACGCCGAAGCACGCCGGCATCAAGCTCTGTCAGGGTAAGCTGCTGGGTACCTTACTGGTAAATTGAGGTGTTACCCACCATCTTCGCACTGACAAGCATTAAGCGTTTGACTTTAAAACTTTTCTTTGTATATGTGTTTCAAGAGTTCTAAGCATAACTTGGCGAGGGTATACCTGTAATAACCCGCAAACTATCCGCCGAGCAGAAGCTCCTCAAAGGAGGCTCTCCAGCCAATGGCGTCGACTAATTGTCATGACGTCGGGCTTAAACCTATTGCAACTGCTAGCGTGACACCCCGAGTCTTGCAGAATCAAGGATATTAGCCACACATTTAGCGGGTTAAGCACAACGTCACGACAACCCGTCGACGCTATTGTCTGGAGGGCCTCCTTTGAGGGGCGTTCTCCACTTCGTTCTTGAGTTGCATTTGGATAGTTTAGTTCTTCATTAACATAGCCTAACTGGCTGCTATACGTGTTCGCTGGAATCGGGCAGCATCGCATGCATGCCAAGGTGGTATCCAGGCCCTCATGAATTGTTCGCGTGTGCAATCTCGTTATAGCGAACAATCTCCAGGAAGTTGCGCTCAACAGCGAACTATTAATTAAGGCCAGCGAATCTTCTTCACTCTCTTGCGTGGCGTTGACCTGTCAGACGCGCGGTAACTGGCCTGTAGGGCCCGCAATCCCAAAGAGCCTAAACACAGAAGTACACGGCCGACACGTATTAAGGGAACTAATTAGAACCAGCGTATGCAGTTTCTCTGTCAGCACCTCCTCCTTGAGCACTCATCACAAACGCTCGGCTGGCTGACGGTGGGACAAAGCCTAATTCGTCATCATCAGTGTCACCAAACTCAGCCAGCGGGCCACAATGCCAGCGAATTAGCATATTGTCAAGGGGTGCCCCGAGAGAGTTCACTTTGACCCACAGGGCCGTGGGCAGCGGGGCATTCAACAATCGAGCAACGGGACGAGCGCAGAACCGCAAACAAGCTAGCCTCAAGGCGCCATTGTTAGGCCTAAGTCAGAGAAAGAAAAAAAAAACTCAACTATACGGCAGAGGAGCCCGTATACGGTCTTTCTCACGCTTAAAGCTCGTTACTGACGCCAAGAAACGGGCCTGGAATTTTCTTGTTTTCTTTTTTGACGTTCTTCGCGGCTATAGCGCACCCAAACAAAGGCACGAAAGCGCGCATCTATGCTCGCCTAGCGGTGGGTGCCAAATTTAAGCGCCTCCCATGGAGGACATTACACGCGAGCAGCAGAGCCTGCACAACAAAGGGAAAATGCGTGCTTGAACGTGAGAGAACTAAAAGAAAAAAAGCAAGTTCCACAACTACCGTAGGCTGCAGCGGAAAGAAAGAACTAAAGAAAGTAAGAAAGGAAGTAAGAAAGAAAGAAGGAATAAAAGAAAGAAAGGAACCACGGCAACTTCGGGAGGTTTCAAGAACAGAACACAGAAAGGACTATAGAGACAAAAAAAAAGGATAAAACAAAAAAAAAGAAAAGGGAGAAGCGCGGGACGGTGATCCTAGAAAGACTGCGTTGCCATAGTTGAGGATGTACACCTTTTCTCCGCTCCTTACGACGAACTGCTAGGCTCCTTCTCTGTCCATTCTTTTCTTCATGCCCAGCGCCGTGAATTAATCTACGTCCGCCGAGGACTGTGAGTTGAGGGATGTGACCCGTGGCGACCTTTGACCCCTTAAGCCCGCGCGGCGCGTAACGTAATCGCGCAATTACACGTGCGGTTAGCGTTAGAGCCAGGAAAGAACACGAAAATAAAAAGCCTCTCGCGTCGTATTTCTGTCTCTGTGTCATGCGTCTTCTTTCCTTGTTTTCTTCCCTACGATTACGTAGAGTTACGCACATGGTGGGGTGACTGTCGCGAGTATGGTATATGTTGCTCTGAGCCAACTCCCGGCAAGGGGTGGGGCAGCTAAGACAGGTGTTGTTGTTGGTTTAACTTGTTATTAATGATAAATGTCTAGCGCTTGACGTAATACATGAATGCGGAAGGGCAGAAGTATTTTGTTCTTAGCTTTTACATATTTAGCTGTTAATAAAGCATACCCCGGGCTGACGGTGCAGGTTGTCTGCAGACAAACAGACCCCTCTCCCCCCTCACTTTTCTGGAAGCCTCCCAAGGGCCATGGTCTTTGCAAAGATGTCGAGACGCATGACACCAGCAGACAGAATAAGCGTAGCCGTACCATAAACTCGGTGTTAAAAAGCAATCATCGTCACGATCAGCCATGTTACGTCGACTGCAGAGTAAAAGCCTATCCCAATGACCCCACACCTGCCTTGTCCTGGCAGAGCCGTAGACACCGTAACCCAGCGTATGTAACGACCATATCTTCCGCCTGTCTGACATTCCCTAAATACCAATAGCGACATGGGCTAGGGGCAAACTAATTTTAAGTCTGTTTGGGAGCCCCCACAACAGTTTCTGTCTCCCATCCCTCCTTCTACGTTTCCCTCCCTCTGGTATCCACTCGATTATATCCCGGCAGGATGTCGATTATTTGTTCTGGTTGGCTATTATTTCGCGCAAGAAGACGGGGTAATCTGTCATTATATAAGTGGCCGCCAATGCAGTGATGGTCGTTCCCGGAAACTTTCCGGTGCATTGGTGTTTTGGGATAGAATGTGATTGTAGGCATGAAGGCATGACAAAAGAGTAATAATTAATAATTAATAATTAATAATTGGTTTTTCAGGGGAAAGGAAATGGCGCAGTATCTGTCTCATATATCGTTGGACACCTGAACCGCGCCGTAAGGGAAGGGATAAAGCAGGGAGTGAAAGAAGAAAGGAAGAGAAGAAACGAAAAACATACTTTCCACCCTCTTCCCTCTTCAGAAATCAGGAAATGAAAATCATCTCTGTGAGGGGGCGAACTTCAAGGCAGATGCGAATATTAAAGGGGGGGGGGGGGGGGTTCTACAAGTGACAAATTTTCCACTGAAAAACCGCATTCGCTGCAATTTTTTTCCAACGCAGTGCATGAAACGCCTCGTGCGCATTGGACTGAATATGTAGATACGAGCTGGCGCGTTATAACACGTTTTGTGCGAGTACTTCTCGTGCAGGACGCACGACGCATGCGCGGAGGAAGGGCAGAGATACATGTGCCTACCTGCGCCTTCTTGGCCTGCTGTTGGCGCGCCCTGGTGGAAGCGTAGCGGCCATGGTCGACGCCCGTGCTCTTGCGGTACGTCTTCAGCAGGTCCAGCAGGAGAGTGACGCCATCATTCGGCTCACTCACGAACTCCTCCACGAAGCTGGAGCAGGAGATAACATGCGATGAGCATATAAATGAACCGGAAATGCACGCGTTTAGTAATACAACCGAGTTGGTTGAGCTTGCCGCATGATGGCCTTAGTTGCCTATGTGCCATAAAACACAACACAGCACAACGCGACACGATACGACACCACACGACACCACACGACACGACACGACACGTCACGATACGACACGACACAACAAGAGAGTTAGTCATTATCGGTGCCACTGACGACGACTAATAACGAGGTGCCTACAGGTTACAACTGAATGACAAATTATACGATGCCAAACGTAATTCAATCGCGTCATTTGGGGCACCAGCAGTGCATGGTTAATGCGACCCGTTTCCGCGTATTAGCAGTCACCCTTCCATATTCGCTACATTGCAACACATTGTACAAACCCCGGTACTAAGCCGAATTTCTCGACGGAAGTTGTTGAAGTCGGTGCGCAGTAAGCAAGCCCGGGCTTTACCGAGCCGACTGAAAAGGTACCATCCCACGAGCATCGTTAACGTCTTCTACACGTTAGAGCATGCGAGCTATTTGCAGCAAGTGTCTCTTGCAGAGGCTAGCTCTCAGCGAAGCAAACATCATCGCCAATGTACAAGGAAGCAACACCAAGACTGCGAGCCGCCACACTTAAGGCCAACGCGTGGAAACTATGCTGCGACGTGTTCCCTTCTGCTTGGGAACTGCCTTGTCATGTGACTGCCCAAGCTGGAGGGTTTCTGAGGAGTGCGCTGAGGTATGTGTATACCGTGGGACTGGAAAAATGAATGCGAAAAAAATTATGTACTCAAACAGGACCGTCGAGAATCGATGCTTCCTTCATTGCAACTTGTGCCTTCCGCCAGTGGAGTCTGTCGCTGCCTACAAGCTTGGGCGTAGAAGATGGTGTGAATGAGTCTCGAATTCCTTCCGTCACCGCCCGCAGCTAATGAGCCGTGACGAACGCGAAATGCGGCCGGGCTGTAACAAAGTTCTTACTTTCTTTTTATTTTTGGAAGAAAAGAACTGCTTCCTTACGATCTGTGAAGTAATGAACGCCTCAAAGTAACGCGTTCCTTCAACATTTGTACCCGACCTTCTTATAGCTCTCCGTTCAGGCTTTGACGTAAGCGACGTCCAGACTTCGAGGAAGAAAGACAAGCGTTGCGACACGTTACCTTTGAAGGACACTAAGCGTGTTTCCGCCCTGGGAACTATTGGAGGAAGTCGGTCGTTGCGTCGCACCCGGAAACGACGCTTCAATTAGCACGGTCGCCAGGAAAAAGCGCGAAAAAAAGTAAACATGCACACGTGAAGGACAACAGCGCCAAGGGCCCGAAGGAGGTTCGTGCTGTTCGGCGACATGACGCGTGTGAGAAAGGCAAACAGGAAGTTGAAGGCTAGGAAACGGGGGGAGTGCATAAGCGGAGACAATGAGTTCGCCATTAGGGGGCGCGCCGTCGGCAGCGGTTTTAGGGTTAACAAATGGTGGGGCGCTGCATGTGGCGAATGCCGCGCTATAGGGCGCGCATACCTCACTGTCTGAAGGCCCAGAGACGGGAGACAAAAGGTTCCACGCGCGGTGATTTATAAGCGCGTCCACCCGAGCCCGTGCACTTTTGTGTGGAAAGTAGGTGGGCAGCGACGTTTGTTTGGGCGAGGTTCTGCGAGAAATCGCTTGTCAACGATTGGTGCGGTGAACTGTGTAGCACGGGAGGCCTTACCGTGTCCATCCGCCAGGATATCTGAACCATCAAGAGTTCGCGCGTGGCTCGGGATCATTTGTTCTGGTGACAGTTGTTGCGTAGCGCGAGTTATTTGTAACCGTGCGCAAGGTTCTGTACAATGCGAATGCCACAGGAAGAAAAATGTATGGGGAGAGCGATATTTTTAAAGGAAAAAAAGAGCACAGTGCGGCATGATGAATTAAGACCCGTCAAGAAGCGGGTCACGAATGCGTGATGCAGCTGGTCTGGGCTGCAGCTTTGTTTCGAAATCGGAATGGTTCTGGAGAAATCAAAGTGGGTTCACGGTCGATTTAGACCACGAGCTAGTGCCGGCTGCAGGCCACAAGACTGAAAGATACGCGACCGTTAGGTGTGGGACAACTCAAAGCACACCCGCTGCGTCTAGCAGTATAGCACTAGAGCTTTGTTGGCGTCTTTAAAACAGCGCATTACGAATTCAAACATAAACACAAGAAACACATACAAATGGGCAATCCCGCGCTTTCGAAGTTTCTATAAACATCAGTCCTTGACCCATAACCTTCCTGTTGCGCTCAACAAACACTATTCTATTCATAAATACAGTGTCAAGCAGCTGCATTCCTATTTTGCTAATATATGATTTCTACTGCTATTTTTGTTCGGTTAGCGACATTTCACATTGAATTTCACGTTGATGTTATTACTCTTTTGTTGCTGTTTTGCTTTGTGTGAGATCTATCTTTTTGTGATATCCATCATGTAGGCTAAATGCTGTGTGTATGCTATGGACATAGTATAGATCAGTTTCGTCTGTGAACTTTTTGGGTGAATGTTTATTTATCTCTTTTTTGTAAGCGCACGCTATACTGCCATGTATTGGGTCTCCTTGGCCTAATCAAGCTCATAGCTTTTAGCTCAGGATACCTTTCCAATTTCTGGAAAAAATAAAATATGTATGTATGTATGTATGTATGTATGTATGTATGTATGTATGTATGTAAGTATGTATGTATGTATGTATGTATGTATGTATGTATGTATGTATGTATGTATGTATGTATGTATGTATGTATGTATGTATGTATGTATGTATGTATGTATGTACGTATGTATGTATGTATGTATGCATGCATGTATGTACGTATGTATGTATGTATGTATGTATGTATGTATGTATGTATGTATGTATGTATGTATGTATGTATGTATGTACGTACGTATGTATGTATGTATGTATGTATGTATGTACCTATGTGTGTGTGTGTGTGTATGTATGTATGTATGTATGTATGTATGTATGTATGTATGTATGTATGTATGTATGTATGTATGTATGTATGTATGTATGTATGTATGTATGTATGTATGTATGTATGTATGTATGTATGCAAGGGTGCTGGGTTCGCCCGCTGCTGTGGTAACGCACAGAGCCATGCATTTATGATGTCCCGTGGTCGTTCTTAAGGCTGCTTTTGAACCCTATACTGTCGTTATTTTTCTTCCCAGTGACGTCAGCGTCACCATCGGTCGATTCATTAAATGTGGGAGAGCTGACGCATAATGACTTATTAAAAAGTTATAGCGCAAACATAGACAACCACAGAAAGACGGCGCGCATACACAAGCGCTAACTTTCTGCTAAATCATCGCTCGAGTTAGCGCCAACTGAAGGACAAACGCCTTTTCCGGCATCTCTAGCACTTCCTGCGCAAGCCGCGACCACCCTATCCCTAAAAAATTCCCTCATCTCATCTCCCCATCATACTATCAAGCTGCCTCCGGCTATTCCTTTCTTCCTGTTATAAAAGACAACTGGTTACCTGTTGTGTGCGCTGCCTACGCTGCACAAGTCCATTCCCCCCTCCAGGCAACAGATACCAACTTGCAGTTCTTCTCTAACACACTGTTCTATTGCTATTTCTAAACGTTGCGCTGGTAATTTTAGTGCCGTAGCATTAGAATTCACGTCAGCAGCGAATTCCGCCATTCATGTCACGAAATCTGACTGGTAGAGAGAGGTCTCGTGGCCTTGTGACGTCATCACAACCTGCCCACCGGGGCAGGTGGCAACCTGGCCACCGGTTCTTGGGTACCCTGCCAATAAGTTAATGATTGACCGCGAGAGGTCGCGTAAACTTGTAGTGTTGTCACAACCGGCGTGCCAGGTTGAGAGCAACCTTGTTTCCAAACTGACACATGATGCACTCACATTCCGGCACCGTCACGCATAGAGGATGACCTGCTAAAGCAGCTAGCAGTTCGAGTGTGGCGGTTGACGGAAAGTTAAATGCAAACAAACTGACGTAAAAATGCACGCAAGTTGCAACAGTACCTGTGACAGATGTGAAATTGACCAACAGCTGCTCACACTTCGAGCTATTGATCGATTCGCTCTCGCCCTACTATATGCTAGCCGTCCCAGTTAGCTCAGTTGATACAGCTACTGCTAAGCTGAAGCGGTGGTGCGGAGTTCGAACCCCGGACCAGGACGGATTTTACTACGATGTTTATGAGGAAGCTGTGTAGCTTTCCTTCGTAGCATATGGCTGCGCTTGGGTGGATGCCAATGAGTAATTACTCCTTGATTGAAATTTAATTATATCGCATTCCACTCTTAAGGTGGCGTAAGTGTCCCCGAAAGTTTTGTTATTCTCAACTGATCACTGAGCGAGAAAAATGAAAATTGTATGAAAAAAAGCAGTAATGTGCGTGCTAGCAGAGTAGGAATGGTCCTACTGATTGCAATATAAACATAACATAAACCTGCGCGTGTTGTCCAGCAAAAATAAACTCAAGGCATACAAGATCCCCAATCGCTCCTTACGCTCAAGATTTGCTAGCACGAACGCAGTCTGAACTATGCCAGCAGCAAATCGCCGCTCTCGTCTCGCCTTCCACGAGGCCCTTTCCCATACAAAAAAGTCCTATGGGCGTCTATGGAAGAAGCTGTGTCCGTCTATGGCCTTTTATGAACGTCTATAAGCACCCATAGAGGTGCTTATTGCCAGCTATTGAAAAATCTATGCCACTAAAGCTATAGCTTTGGAACAATACAATTGTCTTAAGCTCTCTATAGAAAAATATATCAGCCTGTATAGACAGCTATAGACAGAAATAGGAAAGGTCTGTAGCTATTTGGGCCAAAATTCTATAGCCGGCCATAGGACATTTTTGTATGGGTTAAACATAGCACAGCACAGACGTGTAGTCAAAACCAGCCACCACTTATACCTCCGCTCTTGCGATACGGTTTCCACAGCGTGTCGTAACGAGCTTCCGCTTGTGCATTTATCCATTCATGCCACCTTAAAAACCGGTCCCAAAATCGCATTGAGTAACAAGGAGAGCACGGCGTCTATAACAACGTGCGCCCCGTTCCGTATCGCATAACCAGGTACACACCCGCCGAATCCGAATGACATCGATACGTCCGAAGAGCGTATACCTATTTCTATGCGTTTTTGTGTGTCGGCGTTCCTCAGCGTACGCTCAAGTGTAGAACACCAATGCGACCCAAATGCCTTCTTCTTTTCCGCACCCCGAGCCCCCAACTTTCGGTTTTCTTTCCCACGCCCGCAAAGAAGGCGGAAAAGACGCCCCCGGGCTCGCTTCTTGAATGAGCGAGCCGGAACGAGGATGTCCTCGGCGTCGACAGCGCCTCGAGACAACTATGCGCTTACGCGTCCGGCCGAGCCAAGCCGAGGCGAGCCAGGAAGGAATTAAGGCGTACAGAGAGCGGCCGGCGCCGCACTTTCGTATACGAACTGGACATCGTAGCCGCGGCCAAAGAAGCATTCAGAGAAGGAAGTCTGAATAAGGGAAGTCGATTAGAGAGGGGGTAGGGGGACTCGGGATGTAGAATGCAATAGGCGAAAGCGTGCGCATTAACGGAAAAAGGAATCTTGAGAGGGCTGTGTAAGCGCCGACTATCTGCAGGCGAGCCTCCCAGAGCTCCAGGAAACGGGAAAGGATGTGGTCGCCGAATAAAAGACGATGGAGTGGTGCTCCCATAGCTTCCGCTCCTTTCTATGTGGCAATTATTTTATGCTTTTCTTACTCGCGGTGTAGGAAAGTCTTGCTCGCGATAGCGACGCCTCTATTACGGCTTAGAATTTTGAGAGATAGCGGCATACCCTTGAAGGTGCGGTCCATAAATCGACATGTAGCTATAGCGCGGCAAAGATGCAGGCCTGCGTCCATATATGCTCGGCAAGACCAGGAAATGGTAGGCGGAAGTTTACTTGAATTCCGACAAGAAATACTTATAATTTGGTAATTACTGGGTTCATACCTCGAAGACGCATACAGATTTCCGGGAGAGATGGCCGCCTGGAGCGCTCCGATTACGGCGTATGGTCCTTCTAGCGTTTCCAGTAGTTTCGGTTAACTCAATTATTTGTATGCCCATGAAAATGGGGACGCTTTATTCGTTGGAATCGAACCCACAACCTTTAGCTTCAGGACGGAAGGCTAGAGTTAGTGTGAACATATGAAGAGCAATGTGAGGAGCGCTCCAACATTCGCAAACTTCCACAGTTGCAGGAAAACTCCGGCCAGGTGAGAGGATGTAACTACTGGGTATCCCATGATTGAGCCTGGCAGCACGGCACTTCAAGGTGACCGAACCATGATCCGCTTCAGCCGCAGTCGCATCTAAGGGCTACGTACCCCCGCACATGTGCCTCGTGCAATGTGCGCATAAAGGCCATTAATAAAGGACGTAAATCAATCAATCAATCAATCAACAAAAAGGCTGGTAACGTGATTCCCCCGCCCCATAAACTACTCCTTGTGAGAGGGATACTATATATCAGCGCAGTGAGTACAATTCCGTTCAGTGTTTGTTTTTGGTAAAATTTGATTGCTTGTTGTTTTGTGGCTCGATCAACATTTCTTCATCAGCAAAAGCCGCGTGTTAAAATTTGGATATTTTTTCCGCCGCTAGGGGGTTGGTTCATAGTCGTGACGTCTGTCGTGACGTCAAGAAACCTCGGCACACTGATCGCAGTTGGAAATGTATAGCGGAGGGATTTCACCTTCAAGATTCTCACAAACAAAATTGCTCCCCTCTCCTTTCAAAAATGTGCTCGCGGAGTACTTTTCTGTCTTGACGTCACGAGTTTGCAAAGAACGACGTGAAAATTTTCGTGTCGAATTGTCTTTAGAAAATAAACTGGTTTTGGGGGAAAGGAACAGGCGTAATAACTGCCTTAACACTCAGCGGACACCTCAACCATGGCGTGGGACCTCTTTCTCTCTTCTTTCACTCAGACCTTCCTCCCTTCCCTTACGGCGCGATTCGGTTGTCCACCGAGGTATGTGAGAATACTAGTGCGCCATTTCCTTACCTCAAAAAATTAATTTAAAATTTTCGAACCCGACCGCGGCGGCTGCGTTTTTATGGAGGCGAAACGCGAAGGCGCCCGTGCGCTGTCAGTGCACGTTAAAGATCCCCAGGTGGTCGAAATTATTCCGGAGCCCTCCACTACGGACCTATTCGTTCCTATCTTCTTTCACTCCCTCCTTTATCCCTTCCCTTACGGCGCGGTTCAGGTGTCCAACGATATATGAGACAGATACTGCGCCATTTCCATTCCACCAAAAAAAAACAGTTATTATTATTAATTATTAAAATTTTTGAAAGAAATGACGAAGGAGGGAATGAAAGAAAAAAGAAGAGAAAGAGGCGCGGTAGAGAGGGTTCCGTATTAATTTCAACCACGTAAATTCTTCAACCTAATTTCAACCACATAAATCCTTGCTTTCTTGTGATTCACTGCGTAAGAAATTAAAGACAGTTCATAGCAACGCTGTTAATGTCTCACTAATTGGAAGTTAATTAATACATGACCAATGACATTGAGGTGGCCTCCCTGGAGCTCAAAATTTGCTCCCGCGAAGCGGTATAAAGAGGAGGCGTGAGGGTCGTGAGGTGCAGGTTGGGGGAGTCATCCAGTTAATCAGTTACGCACTTGACGTAGCATGCTAGCACTGACACTGAGCGCAATGAAAGATTGTTGGGAGACAATATTCAGCGCTATAAGCTTGTCATTTTAGCCTCTCTCCACATAAAAATCAGAAAACTCTATCTAAGACAAGGTTACAATGCCGATCGGCGGCTGAGTCCAAGGTAGTGGGATCGAATCCCCGCAGCATTTCAATGGAGGTGAAATGTTATTATTAATTATTAATTGGTTTTGGGGGAAAGGAAATGGCGCAGTATCTGTCTCATATATCGTTAGACACCTGAACCGCGCCGTAAGGGAAGGGATAAAGGAGGGAGTGAAAGAAGAAAGGAAGAAGATGTGCCGTAGTGGAGGGCTCCGGAATAATTTCGACCACCTGGGGATCTTTAACGTGCACTGACATCGCACAGCACACGGGCGCCTTAGCGTTTTTCCTCCATAAAAACGCAGCCGCCGCGGTCGGGTTCGAACCCGGGAACTCCGGATCAGTAGCCGAGCGCCCTAACCACTGAGCCACCGCGGCGGGGCAGGTGAAATGCAATAAACGAAAAAAGCTGCGTTCTAATCCATGGTGAGCTTGGATTGCGCTCCTGCAGGAAAGCATGCATATTTGTGTCATTTTTGTCACGTGTACACAGAAAAAGTTCCGAGGGCACTTCCCTGCTTTCATGGAGGAATGCGAAAGCCTGTGTTTTGAGGAAAGGAAAGGACGCAGTAGCTCAAGTCTTGACATCTCGGTGGACACCTCAACCACGCCTTAAAGCATGCAACCGAAGGTGCACAAGTCATCGGTCCGAACCCCTGTCACAATCCAGCCTGAAATGAAAATTGGTTTTTGGTGAAAGGAAATGGGAAATGGCGCAGTATCTGTCTCACATCTCGGCTGACACCCGAACTGCGCCGTAAGAGAAGGGATGTAGGAGAGAGTGAAAGATGAAAGGAAGAGGTGCCATAGTGGAGGGCTCCGGAATAATTTCGACCACCTGGGGATTCTTAACGGCCCCGCCGCGGTGGCTCAGTGGTTAGGGCGCTCGACTACTGATCCGGAGTTCCCGGGTTCGAACCCGACCGCGGCGGCTGCGTTTTTATGGAGGAAAAACGCTAAGGCGCCCGTGTGCTGTGCGATGTCAGTGCACGTTAAAGATCCCCAGGTGGCCGAAAATATTCCGGAGCCCTCCACTACGGCACCTCCTTCTTCCTTTCTTCTTTCACTCCCTTCCTTATCCCTTCCCTTACGGCGCGGTTCAGGTGTCCAACGATATATAAGACAAATACTGCGCCATTTCCTTTCCCCAAAAACCAATTATTATTATTATTATTTTTAACGTTCACTGACATTGCACAGCACACAAGCGCCTATTGCGTTTCGCCTTCATCGAACCCGGGTACACCGGCTCAGTAGCAGAGCGCGCTAACCCCTGAGCCACCGCGGCGGCCATAGCCATCTGAACCTTTCGCATTAAAAAGACAGGGTTGAGGTCTGCTTATGAGCGCAAATGCGAAGGTCTTTTCTTGTCCTCTTTCTTCCTTCATTCTTTATTCTTTTCGTTTTGTTTTTCTTTTAATGTTTATTTATTTATTTACTTTTACTTCTTCGTTATTTTTAATTTTTGCTATTTTTATTTAACTACATATACGTTACTTAATAACTGTTGCTTAATAAACTTTTGCATTTTTGTTTTATTTGCCACACAACTTATGATTGGCAGTTCGTGCGGACAACTTAAGTCTACAACTTCCGTCCACGTCACCCATGAGTCAAGAAAGGCCTTAATAATTACAAGTACAGGAGCGCGGCAGTACGCACGCTCACTGTGCGATGGCAGAGAATGGTCAAGAATGCGCGAAGGTCGAAACTGATACTGAGACACAGCTAAGGGGAGTCGCACAGCCGGTGAGGAAGTTGCTAACGTGGAACCTATAATTACTGCCACTAATTACGCAAAAAACCACTCATAACAGAAGGTTTTACCAATGTGCAAAAGCGAGCAATGCTTTTCCTACGATGCCCCACAGAACAGCCATCGGTACGCCAGCGAGGCACTTCGTAATGGCTAAATAATAATAATAATAATAATAATAATAATAATAATTGGTTTTTGGGCAAAGGAAATGGCGCAGTATCTGTCTCATATATCGTTGGACACCTGAACCGCGCCGTAAGGGGAGGGGATAAAGGAGGGAGTGAAAGAAGAAAGGAAGAATGAGGTGCCGTAGTGGAGGGCTCCGGAATAATTTCGACCACCTGGGGATCTTTAACGTGCACTGACATCGCACAGCACACGGGCGCCTTAGCGTTTTTCCTCCATAAAAACGCAGCCGCCGCGGTGAATGGCTAAAGCCTACTACTGTTCTTTTTATCCGAATGAAGTAGATCATGAAGTGGGCTTTTACTGCCGAGAGTGCGCTAGATATTTTACATAATTCTTGGAAACAATGATAATTAAATGAACAGTCATCTTAAATGTCACAACCGAGCTTATTTCTGAAGCATAAAATGAACTTAGTGGCTTAGCTCGGTATAGCCGAGCTAAGCCACTGCCAAATGTTCTGCCCAAAAACCAATTTTTTCCCGGGTTCGAACCCGACCGCGGCGGCTGCATTTTTATGGAGGCAAAGCGCTAAGGCGCCCGTGTGCTGTGCGATGTCAGTGCACGTTAAAGATCCCCAGGTGGTCGAAATTATTCTGGAGCCCTCCACTACGGCACCTCTTTCTTCTTTTCTTCTTTCACTCCCACCTTTATCCCTTCCCTTAAAGCGCGGTTCAGGTGTCCAACGATAAATGAGAAAGATACTGCGCCATTTCCTTTCCCAAAAACCAATTAATTTTTCTGATGCAATTGTACTCCAGCGCCTCTTTCTCTATTTTCACTCCCCCCTCACCTCTTTCATTTCATTTCTCCATTCTGCCTGCTGTCCTTTATTTCCGCTGCCCCAGCTCAGGTGCTTCAGTATCGATGGCAGATGCCGGGGTTAGCAAAAATCTTTTCCTTCCTTTTTACTATTATTTTTAATAAAACCACTACCACCACCACCATCCCACCTTATTCCCTTCGTTCACGACGCGGTTAAGGTGGCCACGCAGAGCCGAGTGTTAAAGCATTTTTTTCTGATAAACTTTTTGTTCCAAACTCGCCGCACTAATAATTTTCTTTTCATTATAGAAGCATTGCTTAGAGATATTAGTTTAAAAAGCCTTTGAAACTGACGAACTGTTATAACTCTGCTTCACCACGGTTAGCGTCTGTATGTGGGAAGTATTTTTTAACAAAAAAAACTTGAGAGACAACTTGGGTCAGCTAAGCGCGCTGAACAGCCTAATAGAGAGAGAACGACCGTCAATGAAATCAGCAGCATTACCTTTTTTTCCGAGGTGTTTCTCACAGGCAAATGGTATCTCTTTAATTGGCTCGCCTTAAAGCTTAACGTCATGTCTACTTGTGAATGTCGATATATCCGGTAACCTTGGCATGTGTACATATGTAAACAAAACATTAATGTGGATTAGCTCAGCTAATCCAGGATATACAAAGCGAACTGCGGGATTGAGGTCTCCACTGACACACGGAGCCGGTTGTGCGCCTTTCCTCTCGTGAAAATGAACGGCCTTTGCAAAGCTGTCAACGTCTATGAACAGCGTCGGCTCTCTTGTTTTTGGTTTTTGAGGAAAGTAAATGGCACAGCAACCGTCTCACAGATCTCGGTGGACACCCGAACAGCGCCGTAAAGGATGGGATAAAGGAGAGAGGGAAAGAAGAAAGAGAAAACTGAAAATTAGATTCTGAGGAGAGGCGCGGCGCTGGGCAGCGGCGGAACACCTGTGGCTCGGTGCTAATAGTGGCGCATGCGCAGTTGTGACTAGAGAGCGAGAGAGGGCGGCGGCTACCTGCGCCGTGCGTGATGTCACTCGTGCTCCGACATACGCCGGCTCGCGCGAAGCGAGGTGTTGACTAGCGTAGTGAAGCTTTTCGCTTCAAAAATTTTTTTCAATCACTCTGGTCCGACCGTACCGAAAAAGAGGTGGTGGTTTGCTGCCGTTCGCGGCGCGCTTTGTATTGCCTAAACATCACAACTGCTCGTTTTATTTTTCATTTCCAAAATGACTACTCTTAAAATCATCACTCTTAACGCGCAGGGATTCTGCAATGTTATGAAGCCGGTCGAAGTGTTCGCTTTCGCTCGTTCATCGGGCTGTTATATGTTCTGCGTTAAAGAAAGGAATTTTACAGTGAAACCTTTACTGGCCGCGAACTTGCGATTTCGACGCGGCGGCGCTCTGAGGAGGCACATGACGTCACAACGCGCGCCTCGCCGCTGAGCCGAACCGGTCTGGCCTGGCCAGCGGCGGCTGGCACACTCGGCGCGAAATAGAGACGTGCTCCAAGTTTCCGCCAGTGCGGTCAGAGTGCGCCGAATCCGCCGAACGCGTCGGCGGTCAAGTGCAGTTGTAGTATAGAGGGTCTCGCTTCGGCCGACGTGACGTCGCCCTGCAGGGCGCGTTACGACGGAGTATAAACGCGCCTTAACAGAGCCTGCGCTTAAAACGAACGCATTCGGTGGCGGCATCCATGGGAGCCACTGAAACCCTCACACACTCAATGAATAAAAAGATCCTGTGCCGAGGCTCGGAATCGAACCAGGACTTTGGCGTTTGAGGCGGAGACGCCACCACTCCGCCACGACGGCTCAAGCTTTAAGAATGAATAATAATAATAATAATAATAATAATTGGTTTTGGGGGAAAGGAAATGGCGCAGTGTCTGTCTCATTTATCGTTGGACACCTGAACCGCGCCGTAAGGGAAGGGATAAAGGAGGGAGTGAAAGAAGAAAGGAAGAAGAGGTGCCGTAGTGGAGGGCTCTGGAATAATTTCGACCACGTGGGGATCCTTAACGTGCACTGACATCGCACAGCACACGGGCGCCTTAGCGTTTTTCCTCCATAAAAACGCAGCCGCCGCGGTCGGGTTCGAGCCCAGGAGCTCCGGATCAGTAGGCGAGCGCCCTAACCACTGAGCCACCGCGGCGGGGCCTTTAAGAATGAATAAGACGCATCTAGTGAATGCACTTTTCCGATTCAGAAGTCGCCGCGCTTTCGCTACGTATATCCTGCCCACGGCGCAAGAATATTCTTACACCGTGATCCTGTCCTAACAGAGCTAGGTCATCAGCAACTTTTTTTTTTCACCGGGTTTTTCACCGGGTTTTTAACCGGGTTTTTAACCGCGCTCTTCGCCACGCTCTTCACTTGGTTCTTCACTGGGTTTTTCACTGGAATACTGGGTAAGGTCCGACTGGGGTTCTCAAGCGTCCAAGCCGGCCGTCGTGGAGCACATACGCATAGATGGATGGATGTTAGCAGCCTCCCCTTTTGAAACGGAGAAGCTACAGGCGCCACGATGCTTGTTATTTTACAGCGAAGCTGTATACCTCTACCCTCCAAGGAAATTTTTGCGTCGTCGGCGGCGTCAGAAAAAAAACCCCGAGCTTAAAATAGAATGCTACTCCGAGTGGAAAAGTACCCAACAGCATAGAAATCATAGAAATCGTATATCATACTGATCATAATGTAGTCGTAACGCAAAAAAATTAAAATATATACAAAACGTGAACAAAAGGAAAAGAAAATGAAAAATGACTGCAGAAAAAAGATTTTAAAAATTACAGCGTGTTGCAGCGTTGCCAAGGAGTCCACGGAACGCCATCGCCCGTTCGGCGCGACGTCTTGACCGTTGGACAATTTAAGGAAAGGAAATGACGCCTGTCTCGCATATCTTACTGGACACGCAAACCGCGCCGTTAGGCAAGGGAAAAAAATTGTGTTTTTTCTTTATATTTCTATAACCAATCTGACGAATGTAACGGTATAATCGATAAATTCGCCATTTTTCTTTACTTTTACATCTTACTGATTTTACGCGTGACCAGCTTTTAATCCTGAACTTGTATCCGTATGTCACCTGCCTGCTTTTGAGCCACGAATCTCCCATTCGGCTTTCGATAATCTCGACCGCAGATTCAGTCACATTACCTCTGTGTTTCTAAACCAATGAGCCTCAGGGAGAGTGACTACCTGTACACAAGTAGGTTGGACTAGCGCCATCCAGGTGACATTTTCTGAACGCCACCACGGTGGCCCAGGACCTTGCCTGGTATGTACCACCACTTCCTTCTCTGAACGTCTGCACTCCATCTCTCCCTTCCCCGCGTAGTTTAGGCAACCATTCATAATAAGGCAACTACTCCGCATTGGCCTGTTGCTCATCCTCGTCCTCATTCAGGCTTAGTCTCACAGCTTCCGAACAGTAGGGACACCCAGCGCGGCAGCTCAGTGTTTAGCGCACTCGGGTACTGAGCCGGAAGACTCGGGTTGAATGCCGTCAGTGGCGCCGGTGTTCGATGGAGACGCAACGCAAAAGGCACTTGTGTGCTGTGCGATGTCAGTGCGCGTTAAAGATCTCCAGGTAGTCGAAATTATGTCGGAGCCCACCGCTGCAGCGCCTCTTTCTTGCTTTCTATTCTTTCAGTCCCTCACGGTGCGGTCGAGGTGACCGCCGAGAGTAAGACAGTTACAACGCGATTCGTTTGTTGATTATTGACACCAGTGGGCGACCCATAAGCGCTGGACGCGACGGCATCCCAACATGCGTGGTTAGCCCGCGAGAGTGGAGAGCGTTTGTCGAATCCCTCATATAAAATAAAGCATAAAAGTCAGAGAGGACACCTAAGCTCCGCCTTAAGGGTATGACGCGACAGCGTAGTGGGTTAGGCTTTCTATTCTGAGCAGTTTGACACTTTTGAACGAATTTTTCATTTCTTTCTATTGTTTCAATTAATTAATTGATCAGTTACACACTCTAAATTTTCTTAATTAGCATCACCAATCATTGGTTTTTCATTCTGAGCATGTTGACACCTTTATGACTAAAAAACCGCAACAGACGCAGGACAGAGGGAGAAGACAACACAACCGCCCTGTGTTGTCTTCTCCCTCTGTCCTGCGTCTGTTGCGGCTTTTTAGTCGTAATGTCGCACCAACTGGCCTACAACTTTACCCTGTTGACACCTTTGAAGCCGCCCTTTTCCAATTTAATATCTTTTAATTAATCAATTAATTTCAATTATTTCATTAACTCGTCATCGTCAATCACACACCAATCAATCATCAACCACTAGAGCCTAAGATCACCATGATGCGATCTTCTTTTTACGCAGTCCCCGATTATTTCCGACGTGCTGTGCCAACTACTACTACGCCGACGGCTTTTCGACCAAACGAGCTGTACACGCTACCGCGTAATACCTGCTGTACGAAGACCGCAGGTCCTCCTTGAGCCTTCGCATCAGCTCGGTGAAGTTGGTGAGCTCGACCATGGCGTCCTCCGGACTGAGGGCAGGTTGGTCCCCACCGGATGACGTCACCGAGCGGCAGTTTGCTCCGCCATTTTGGTGGTGGAGGTGGTTGTTGTGGTGGCTGTTCTCTCGTTGCGTCTGCCGCTTCACGTAGAACACGTAGTCCGTGGCTGTCAGGTAGGGCGGCCTCGGACTGGCCTGCGAGGAGAAAGTACACAGGTAAGATACACGCAACAATGTATTGGTGGACTTGCAAAAGTCTACGTGGTCGTTTGCGCATGAATCATCTGTGGAAGACACATGGTTTTTTTTTTAAATGTCCGGATTACATTGGTGAATCTCGGACGGATGGAAGGAGACAGGTATACAAGGCTTTTGTATCATGCGGTGCTGAGGTGCCAAGAAACTGCACGATAACGTAAGGCATTGATGCGAATTTAACAGATGCTATATTTAAATCCAAATGAATCCAGAAACAAATAGCGTAAGATCAGAAACTCCAAAGGAGCCATGAAAATAATAATAATTGGTTTTTGGGCGGGAAAGGAAATGGCACAGTATCTGTCTCATATATCGTTGGACACCTGAACCGCGCCGTAAGGGAAGGGATAAAATAAAACCCAATTTAAACAATATGAGCTTCTACGGGTTGTACATTGAATCCGCCTGTGAGCGGTTGATTGTTTTTTCCTCATCTTTATTTTGCCTCCTGTAAGGAGGTGGATATATTCTCCCTGAAAGTCTGTGGTGTTGCAGAATTTTCGTGTATGTGAGTAGATGACTTGTAGAGCTGTACTCAATCACGTGCAGTTCTCGGAGGAATACAGCTCGAGCAGCGGCGTTAGTGTCTTCATTCCCCTTGACTTATTGATTGGCTGAGGCCCATACTATTGTATGCGTGTGTGTGTGTGGGGGGGGGGTGATATATTTCTGCATGTTGTAATTCTTTAACACACGCTGAAATCTATCTTCAGAAGTGCTTCAGCCTTTAGCCTCGAAACTATAATCACTTGGTGTATAACCCATCACTTGGTGTATTCATGCGCGCACTGACCGAAATGTTGAACTAAGTGCTTCTAATTAAAACTTTCGTCAATGTCAAAAATTTTTCAGCTTTTTGAGTGCTTATTAATTAATACTGTTGTATTTTTCGATTCCAATAATTTGTATCTTTGAGGGGAGAAAACAATTTCATCTGTACCGCGCTGTTTCCCCTTTGTACAGGTTGTATGGGGCCCTGAGCCTAGGCAGGTGCAAGGAAGCGCCTTTTGTTCGGGGTGATTTACTTTATGTATGAGGAAACTGAGAATAAACTTCAAACTTAAGCGTGAGAGTTTGGGCTATTGGGTAATTCACGTACCACTTTGTCGCCCCGGGAGAATTTGAAACCATCAGTTGCTTTTTACATTATTTCTGTTTAAAATAAGAGTAAAGTAAGCCTTATTGCACTAAACTGCGATCTTAACTTACTCGTTTTTTACAACTTTTTTTTACGGCAGATGTGTTCCCAACCATGAACTCTGAAAACAATTATGTACGGGCCAACTCAACCGCAGCTCAAATTCAACAACTCTATGTAAAATCACTTTAAAAGTGCATAGTCGCCCTAAACCAAGGCACGCAATGTACCCGGCGATCCACATGGCGTCAAGCTCGCAGGCTTCATCTTGTTCTATTTGTACATCGCGACACAAGGCCTGTCTCGATTGTGTTCAATGCTCCCAATGGCTGCCTGCTCCAAATCCCGATGAAGACTTCGGCGTGACAAGGGTACATCACAGTTGTCTCCTGTCCGAGCTCACTTGGCGCTCCCCCTGATGGCCGCCATTAGAATTAGTGTCGGCTACCTTCTCGTAACACACATTTCGACTGTGGGCCAGCCTGAGAACTTGACCACGCGGTCACTTCCGCGGTGTGGGACCCGAGAATGCAAATCGCGACACCAGATGGCGGTGGTCAGACATAGCGCACGCCCCGTGTCCCTCACGAACACGGGAGAGAATACGCGAAGCGTGGTATTTCCTTATGGGAGTCCGGAGAGCAGTTATCCGAAACGTCCGCCCCATGTATACACGTACAACGCTGAGCCTCGCACCAGGGCGCGTTTAATTAGGGCTGGGTGCAGTCCGACGCTTAAATGTGCTGTGAGGGCTGAAGGGAGGGGCCTGGACATCCGCCGAGCTTCGACAGCGTGTACACCTATAGCCGTGAGAATGGGACGCAGGCGTTGCGCGCTTCTGAATGGCACTCATTTCTTGCGGACCGCTTGCTACACTGATGCGTTGGTGTTGCCAAGCCGGATGCCTTATAGTGCGGGCCTAGGGGTGACCCTTTTGTCCTTACTACTTTTAAAAGCGCTGTCTTAATGCCAGCGGCCAGGAAATCAGGCCACGGGCTGTTTGGTGCTTCGATTTTTCCTACTGACTATCATAAAATAAGACTGGTCGGCTCAAACGAGCTGGACAACTGAAATAATGAGAGGGGGGGGGGGAGCTGGCTGTCTTGAGAAGCCTTCAGAAGGCGTTGGTATGACGCAATGATAAGAGAAACTCTAGTACCAAAATTAACATAAAAGAAGATAAGCATTCTAAGGATATATAAGGACGTATTTATATCTATTATACAGATTTAGGTGTCATAGATTCCCGTTGTTGATGTTTTCGCCCTGTGATGGAAAACAGCAAACACCCACAGTCGAGGGACGATTGGCCAAGACTCGGGTGGAGGTGTTCTGGTGGTCAAGATATTTTGCAACGAAATAATTGAACGCAAAATACTCAATGGTTAAATTTAGTAACCAGCGAATTTATTTCTGTGAGGCAGATGGTCTATGTAATGATAGAGGAGGGCTTTATGTGCATTAGATACATATGCGTCTATCCTGGCCCACCCACCAGGTTAACATTGTACGCTATCGAGGCTATATATGCTATAGAGAGTAGAAACGTGCTTGAATGTACCCCTACAAACACTTCAAATTTAAAGATAGGAAATAGCACCTAGGACCTTACATTGAAATGCGCTTAGACTTGACGGCTTTGAGCCCCTACCAGAGAGCTTTTGTCACGACCGCAATCACTGCCTTTCCTTCACAACAGAGATGTTCAAAAAGGTCCGGAAGGCAAAAGCACCACTTCAGGAGGTCAAACCGGCTCACTGGTTTGTGTGAATCTTGACCTTGAGGGTGACCTTGGGAAAACTATAAATAGATAAAATACTGCCGCGACTGGGATTCGAACGCGCGGCGGTGTGGACAGACCAGCTTCGCCGCCCACTGCGCGATAGCGCTAGGCTATTGTCGCCGCCAAACACGCCTCTTTTTAAACTGCAACACTGTCTCACTCTGTGCATTGCACATCGCCTTCTTCATCAACTGATACTACTACCAAACTAATATTTGCTCTTTGAGGTATGTGGCGGCAGTGACAGCGCTATGTGCGCTGACATGCGCAGGCGTGGACAACGCTGTGGCAGAAACACGGCCCTAGAGCAATACACATTGGCGTTGACAATTAACACTGCTGCAGAAAGGCGGCACTGTAGCACAGGCCTCCGGCGTACATTGGGTAAATTGGCATTAACGATGAAAAACTTCAAGACGCGCATAACTGGCTACCTGGCTCAGTGAGCACCTCAATCGCGCTTCGTGGTACATGGCTGTGGTGTCCACCTGCAAAAAAACAGTGCTTTTCCACAATATTTCGTGCTTAGCAATGCTAAAACTCCACCCATTTTTTTCTTTTCAAATTTTAAGTTCACCGGTGTGACGACTTGAGCTAGCTCTGCGGTAAAGACGTCCGACGGCAGCTCTGTATAGTGCCCTTTTTGGACACCCCAAAGCCTGCCCATGGATAGAGAGAGACGTAGTGGTCTAGCGGTGCGATGGCCCCCAGCGCCCTACACACGCGAGGCCCTCATCGACGCCGTGCTCCCTCGGAGGCTTGCGGCTACTCCCCCCCCCCCCCCCCCCCCCCTCGTGGGAACGGTGTCACTCCGGACTCTGCCCGCGCGAGGAGGCACCGTGGGGGTGAGTAAGGAAGCGACCGCCACCGACGTAGAGCTCGTACGGTACGCACACCCCGCTGGGGGCCGTGTCCAAGGCGGTGTGAGTGTGTGCGGAGGTGTGCACTACGCGACCAGGTAAGTGGGGAGGGGGGGGGGGGGGCTTGTTGAAAAGAATAGCTTGGCGGGAGACCGCAAACACTTCGAAGACAAAGAGAGAAGGAAGAAGAAAATAACGATGGCTGCTAAGCAAGCGGGCAGAACAGAAAGGAGGAAAGGAAGAAAACAAAGGGATAGACAGAAGGAGAGAAGAAAATGCACATAGGAACGGGGAAGAAAGAAAGAAGGAAAGAAGAAAAAGAAAGGAAGAGAGAAATAAAGAAAGAAAGAAAAAGAATGAAAGAAGGAAGGAAAGAAAGAAATGAATGAAGGAAGGGAAGAAAAAATAAAGGAAGGAAGAAAGAAAGAAAGGAAAAGAATGCAAGAAGAAAGAAAAGTATGAAAGAAGAAAAGAAAAGAAAGGAAAAGAATGAAGGAAGGAAAGAAAGAAAGAAAGAAAGGGAGAAAAAGAATGAAATAAAGAAGGAAGGAAGGAAGGAAGGAAGGAAGGAAGGAAGGAAGGAAGGAAGGAAGGAAGGAAGGAAGGAAGGAAGGAAGGAAGGAAGGAAGGAAGGAGAAAGACGAAATGGGAGACAGAACAGAATAAAAAAAATGTAGAATAAAACAGCGGAAGAAATAAATAATAAAAGGAAGAAAGCAAAAACAAGGCAAGAAAGAAAGCCAAAGAAGGCGAACTTAATAGAAAGACGAGAACACCTGGAAGCCAAGGAAATGCCAGGAAGAAGGTGCACGAAGGTTGCATTCTTTCGCGATGCTTCGCACACGGAGGACGGTGGAATGTCTCGCTTTAATGGTCCAGGTCACGCACGGTGCGATACGGGCCCACCACGCCTGTGGATCGGCCGCCGCCTATGCAGATGTCCTGAGCACGCCCAGTATATCGCGTATATACAATTACGAAGGGAAGAATTTCGTCCCATGCGGATACCTGCGCTTCCATGGGCGTTCACTGCACCGCACGCGGGTGTCGTGCTAGCGAAGCGTCATCGTACATTCGCGTTCACGCTTAGTTTACAGCCAGTTTCACTTGTCGGGCACATCAACATCAAAACCAGCATCATCAAGCAGGTTAAGGCAAGTGTATATCAAATACTTCTTCCATTCATCTTCAAATATCCCAGTCCTGTGCCGGCCGTGGCCACTATACGGCATCGAATCTCCGAATATCATTCTCCGCTCTGATCTATGTGAGGTTCTTGGACTATTATTCTTTTCCCTTCGGATCGATTACCAAACGCGAGAATTAAGTCCGCATTAAAGTGTTAGATCTTAATTGGAATTAGAACTGACTTAGAATTAGGTCTCCATGTATGACCAATACCAACTGGACCAGATTGCCGTTCAACGCATGTGTGCCGCGAGCCATACTTTCCACTTTTTTGAGGTTGTGCTAGAAAAGGGGAGCGTTCACATAAGTACCAATACCAGTTCATTCTGAGCGTGGCATAACTAATAAATGGGGAGCGTTCACTTCAATGCCAATTTCAATTACTTCTAAGCGTGACCATCACTAGTAAAAGGGGAATGTTCACTTCAATGCCAATTCCGATTACTTCTAAGCGTGACCATCAGTAGTAAAGGGGCAGCGTGCACTTCAATGCCAATCGCAGTTCGTTCTAAGCGTGACAGTCACTAGTAAAAGCGGAATGTTCACTTCAGTGCCACTCCCGGTTCATTCTAAGCGTGACCGTCCACTAGTAAAAGGTGAGCGTTCATTTCAGTGGCAATCCCGGTTAGTTCTAAGCGTGACCACCAATGCTCGCAGCACTTTCTACGAAAATGTCGAGCACGCGGCGTTTACGCCGCTGCAGAAGTTCACCCTCTCGGTTTCATTTTCCAGTGCGCTAGCACTGATGCCCGCATTCATGGAAAAAGCCTTTTGCCGTTCTGGCCCTCCGGTTAACAGCTGTTTTCCACCTGCCACGGTGGGCAGGTTGTGACAACGTCACAAGATCACGTGACCTAGTGGCAGGTGGACCACTTGCTTTTTGCACACAACACCGAAGCTACCACCGCCGCCGACAACGCTGGATTTTCTCCAGAACGGACGCTGTGACTGATATGCATGCAAGGGACGACTGTAATAAACAGTGTGACATGCATCTACTGTGTTTCATACATGCCGCACGCACACACACACACACACACACACACACACACACACACACACACACACACACACACACACACACACACACACACACACACACACACACACACACACACACACACACACACACACACACACACACACACACACACACACACACACGCACGCACGCACGCACGCACGCACGCACGCACACGCACACATACACAAAATGCACTTGATGTATTACTATAATTACGTACTAATATTATGAATAACCAGGCAAACTACGATAAAAATGAAAAACAACCAAGGTAAACAATGCAAAACAATGGCCACACAGTGCTAGCGCACCTAATTAGCATTTGGCATAACTACGCCCATGAATACTTTCGTGATTTCCGATATATGTTTTCAATCAATAAGTAAAAAAACTAACTATGCATATCGAACGCCATCTTTTTTCTCTGTTCAAGTAGCCCTCCTCTGGCCCTAGAATATATGCCCCTCGTAAACGAAGCATTTACTAATTACGGCCTCCAACATCGCTTCAAGCAAAAACAACCACACCCACGACGTGCAGTTAATTACGCGTACAATCAGTGCGTTCTCGTAGATCGATGGCAGTGAGAAAAAAAAACAGGAAGCAACAAACGGTTTGAGGAAACATCTTCAATTCGGGCAGTAGTAGTAGTAAATTCTATTAAATACTATATAACGTTATGCTAGCTAAAGTGACGAGGGTGAAATGTTTTTGAGCGAGACATATACTGTATCTCTCCTTGGCAAAAGGCTAGCAGTGTCAGCATCAAGGAGCCTGGAGCGGTACATAATACGACACCGAGGCCAAATCGTTATAAAAATGGCTTAGAGACAGTCTATAGACTTCTTATAGACTCGATTGCCTCCTATAGCTTTTCTTTTTGTCTTTTCATAGTCTACAGACTGTCTATAGACAAAAGTCTGCTAAAAGTGTATTGCCATAAATCTATAGGTTGTCTATATATGGTCTATAGGATTTGTATTGTCTATATACTGTTCTCTAGCGTTTGTCTCTAGAGAGTCTGTAGACTTTATAGACCGAAGTCTATGGACAGTCTATAGACTGTCTAAATAAATTTTGGTAAGGGATATATTGCTCATCCCTGACAAAGTGCCTCATATAGTTATTGCTGGAAGACGGTTTTTCCAGACGAAAAGCTGTCGACGCTACACTGTGTATATTACCCGTCTATATGTGGCGCCATTCGACCGAAGGAAAGTTTCAGAGGCGGCTGAGACGCCGCTGCCATCCGGCCCATTGTTCGCCGTTCCACGGGGCCCGAGATTACGTAGGTGTGTGCTTCTTGACGGGGAAGAAATAAAGGGGTAGGCACACTGGTGCTGCTGCTTGAAATGGAAGGGGTACGGGATCCGCCACTGAAGCAGTTATGAAGCGCTCGACCCGGACGTACAGTTTCCTGCTCGCCTCCGGACTTTGCCGTACTGGAGAATGCCAAGAAAAGGACCTATTCTGAGAAGGACCACTTGAATGCGATACCACTGCACGGACTGTAGCTTCGTACTTTCATTAGCACGCTTCGCTTTGGACAGCTAGAACCTGCCCTTTGCCCAAAGGTGAGTGTTCTATTTTGTCTGACACTGATTTAAGGCAAGATGATTTATTAATTTTTTATGCTCTCGCTCTGCTATCAGGGTCTCAATAAATCACTATTCTGCCACTGCTATAAGACCGACGCACACAGCACTGTTACGCTCCCACTATATATCGCCCACTTCTGCATGGCTGCAATATTCGATCGTCAGTAGTGGACAGGTGAATCCACTACACTGGTGGCATCAAACAAGGAGTCACCTCAGGCAAGTCCATGCGCCGCCTCGCATGCGGAAGGTGCGGGGTTCGGTCCCCAGTGCCGCCACGTACCCACCGGTGATACAAGGGGTACAAGGTTTCCCCTGGTCTGGTGCTCGGCTTATCAGGGGTGAAATGCTTGGAAAATCGATCTTTGACCCCACCTTGAGTAATCGACAAATACCTTGTGCCATGGCGCTCTTTGGCCATAGACCCCCTTGCGCCATAAAAATCCATAATCATCATCAAGTCCATGCGGCTCACGAAACCACTATTATGCTAGCGGACAACTTTCTGTGGCATTGAAGCTGAGGCTAGGCGGGAAAGTGATGGATGCAGTCCTCTGTCCACGTGTCACTGCGCCAAGTATTCCGACCTCTAAACGAGCATTTAGTCACCCTACAAGCGTTGTTTCGTTTGTTTTCTCCGAACGCTTCGGTCGGCGTCACGATGCCTTGACAGCAACTTTCTTTCCAACCGCCTAAAAGATTAGCTCACGGGGTCGTTCAGTGCTTTCGCCCGACATAGTGGTGCAATATTTTGCACAAACTTGTCGGCCTCGTCAACTTCGTTTTCAGGACTATATCCTGCCCAGGAATCACACTTACGCTTCGCTTCTACACCTTTGGTCGCAGCGCCACAGAAAGTTGTCCGCTATAGTATAGCCGTGAGAACAGCACCCCGATCCTACTCTTTGTCCAGTGCAGTCCAATATAGGCGTTGCGAACAAGGGCAAGCCACTCTTCGCACTTCCAAGGCGGGGAAACGCTAGAGTCGGGCACGCAGTGAAAGCGAGAATGGCCCTTTTCCTTGCGAAGGTCTCGGCCGAAGTCATTTGCTTTGACACTTCGGCCGCTTCCTTCTTTTTAATCTAAGGGCTTGTTCTGTTGGAAGATACGGGTGCGAGTTCCTTTGGCTTGCAGCTGTCTCAAAAGCTCCCAGACCTTTGAATAATAATAATAATTGGTTTTTGGGAACCGAAATGGCACTGTATGTCTCATATATCGTTGGACACCTGAACCGCGCCGTAATGAAAGGGATAAATGAGGGAGTGAAAGAACAAAGGAAGAAAGAGGTGTGCCGCAGTGGGGGGCTCCGAAATAATTTCGACCACCTGGGGATCTTTAACGTGCACCGACATCGCACATCGCACGGGCGCCTTTGCCCCTCCACGAGAATGAACAGGTGAGAGCAGAAAGCTGTGATCTCCAGTAGAAAGTACTGAGCTTGCAGTGTGAAAGTTCAGCTGGCGATGCTTTTCTTATTGTCGGATACAACTGAAGAAAAAAGCGGCTTTTTCCCGACAAAGCATCCATTTCCAGCCAATGGCGTCGGTCTATCCTCATGAACCCGCTAGCCTAAAAATGCAGGGGGCGGCGTGACAATGCAGTGACGGGACTGTACCCGAGTGTGGAGGAAGCGTACTATCCCCTTTAATTTGCCACTCCCTGCATTTTCATGCTAGCAGGCTCATGAGAATCAGCCGACGCCATTGGCTGGAAGGGGGTCCTTTGACGGGGAAAAGCCACTTCGTTCTTGAGTTGTATCTGACTGCAGTATGTTTAAGAAATTGCGCAAACCTCGTCAGAAGCCGCTGTAGAAGGGCATGTTTAGAAATCGAGAATACGGTCGTCAACGCGCACAGAACATATCTATCGGTATAAATATAGCGGAAAGAGCAACAGAAAACATGTGCAACGTGTCGGAAAGTCAAGTTCATCTTCGCATGTTTTTGCGCATGTTTATTACCCGCCTGGTACAGTTTGGCCAGACTTCAGGGGTGTCAGGTTCGTTGTCAAGAGTGCTGTAAATTCCACTGCTCTTAATAGGAGACAAATTTCCAGATGAGATAACCGTTTAAATCTGACCGTTAGCTCAACTGAGGCACATATTTGTTTACATTGAAGGTTATAGGATGCGATGCGCGAAGACAACTGTATTGATATTACAGGCGTTTTATGAAAGAACCTGTGCATTTCCAGCATTCTTCGACACAGAAATTTTCAAAATTCGAATATCCTAAGGAACTGTTATGAAATTTTTGATGGTAATGGTGCACGCTTCTGATGCGTAGTCAAATATTTATTTTAAAGTTTACCCACGCTCGCATCGAGCAGTTAATATTGCCATAGAAAACCATTGGAGGACGGTTTTGGCGATATATCAAAAACGTGAAAAGCAAGAAAGAAATGCAACCCTGGTCTCGGGAGATCTGTTAGAGTGAAATCTTACAATATGTGAAAAAAAATTTTTGTTCATAAACTCTTTCCCGTTGAAAACTGCTTTTGTGCAGAATTGCTGGGTATACTCAGGGTCGTTGTGCCGTAAGTAATTATACGAAACCTAGTTCCAGTTATCGTTTTATATGTTACTTGAAATTAGCTGGTCCGGCAAAGCTGAGCCGGGAGTCATTCACAATAGTCTGAAAGCAAGTAGAGATAGTGCAAGTGCCCACGAATGTGCCAGAAACATCCTAGAGAGAGAGATAGAGTACTTCAATAGTTCTACCGCAACAGCTATATAGACAGCCTATTTGCTTTTTATTTTTAAGACGTAGAACTGAATAACACATGCAGTCGCAAAAGGCTAATGAACTGAAGAAGATTAAGTTTGCACTCAATCCTTACATGTCCTTATCTTCATCACATCTTGACTTAGTAGGGACACGCCACAGCGCAGATGCGATTAGCCTTGCTCACAAATCCGCTTGTAGGAAGCTAGTCGCTGCCACACCGGCATGGTTTCGTAAATGACAGAAGGGGAATATATCACGCAATGTCGTTTGCACCAGACGTCATTTTTTAAACGTGGCTTGTGACGCGCCCACAAAAGACTACACCGAGGTGTACACGTCCGATGTAATGCTTTTTATCTCTTCTTTTATGCGTAGTTTCTTAAGCAGCTGCTCAATTCTCTTTAGCACCCCGCTTAGAGCCCCGCTGAGAGCTTTGAATTGACGGCTTTCTTCCGTTCACACGAATGGGGTACAAAAAGCGATTAGTACCCAAGCAGCACAGGCAAATGGACGGTTTCGCACCGGTCCTCTGTAGGACCGGCATTTGCCAATGTGTTTCCAATATTAGCCAATATTGGGCAACCTAGGGTAATAATATTGGGACTTGTGCTGCCTGGGAAAACAACTCTCAGATACATACCGCACGGATGAAAGAGGTGTTAGCCAGTTTGCAAGCGGCGCGTGTGCACAACAAAACCGATGCCACATTCCAACGAGCTTTAATTTCGCATGTTTTGGTCGCAGGCATCTCGAGGAACATTTTATAATTGCCGACATAACAATGACGACAAAAATGTCTGACACTTAACTGTGCGTGCTACTGTGACCCTTTAACGGAATTAGAGAACTTCTTAAGCGTAAGAGCTGAAGCGGCACTGGCTTTGGTTTGGTTCACGGGGGTGTAACATCTCAAAGTGTCTCAGGCTATGAGGGACGCCGTAGTAGAAGGCTCCGGAATAATTTCGACCACTTAGGGTTCTTTCACGTGCACTGACATCGCACAGTACACGGGCCTCTAGAATTCCGCCTCCATCGAAATTCGACCGCCGCGGCCGGGATCGAACCCGCTCCTTTCGGGTTAGCAGCCGAGCAACATAACCACTGAGCCAACGCGGCAGCTCCGAACGGTATTGGCCGCGGTTAATTAGAAGAAATACGTGATTAAAAGGGTACAATAATTACTTGATATTATAGAGGCGGGGCTGAGGGAAGCTGCCCTTTACCTCACGCCTTTACTTTAGCCCCGCCTTTGCACCAGGGGCCGCACTTATGTTTAAAGAGTTTGAGAGATTCCAGCGGTTTCGTTGAATTGATGATAGAACGGTCCAACTTGACCACAGCGGTAACCGTTAATGGTGTGTGGCAAAATAACAGGTGCAAGCTGCTCGAGAAGGTTAGACTCGGTCGATATGCTGCCTGGACTCTCTACTTGCCTAGGGTGGGCCACGCATTGTGGCATGTTCGCTATGCGGGCGATCCAGAGCCACTGGAATCAAGGCCATTTGTAATACAAAGCTATCATTTTCATTCTATTCGATTCCATCATAATCGTCCCTCAGGCTGAGTGGCCGATGGCACAAAGATGAAAGTGCCCTCGCCAGTGGCCAAAGTCAAAGGCAATAGGTCGAGAACAACATAGGTATAGAATCGTTGTATTATTCAACCACAGTCTTTATTTATCGCTGGGCGGATTGATTATTAAAACCAAGTTGTACGTTGCTCAGCAACCTTTTCTCTCATAGGCAGGACGGCCAATTATTCACTTAAAAGCCACGCAGAGGATTACATGTTCGCCCACGCGATGCCGACCTCAAAACACGAAGAGCCCTCTCATCATCTCCGCGCCTCGAAACAAAAGGGGGATCACAAAACAACGCCACGACAACCGAAGCTCGAAACGAAGCGGTGAGCCCCGAAACCTTTTGTTTCTAGAGGGCTCACGAGGTAGAGGGAGTCACGTCTTGTTTTCTCGCGTATTATACGTCCTTCTTACCCACCTTTCTTCGAAAACAAAAAGAAATAAAAGCAAAACGAACGCTACGAAACAAAGTCGCTGTTACTTCTTTTTTTCCCACGGTTTCTCCGACGCGAGAGCCTCCTTTAAAGCTCCGCTCAAACTGGCCTATCCACGGAGTGTGTGTGTGCAGCGATGACCACTGCTGTCTCTAGAAAGTGGGATGACGTGATGTGGTCCACTTCCATAAAGGAAGCAGCGGCAAGAAAAAAATGAAAGAAGAAAGAAAGAAATAAAGAAGAGTTGAAGAACACGTAGAACAAAACGACCGCAGAAAAAAAAACGGAGCTATTAAGATGCCTCGTACATGTACAGAATAAGCGAGTGCCCGTCCATGACTTGGAGGTCCTAAGAATTGCCGAGCAGCGGGAGAGGCAGGTAGGGGAGGAAGCTCCTCATCCTACGGCCGCTACAGACATACATGTTCGGATCGTCCGCTTAGCGTATACGCACTACGTGTTCGCTGTGTGTGCGGGACGCGTGCGGTCGCTTCTGCCGGCCCCATAGGTGGACGGTGGGCGTCTTGATGATGGCGCCGGCTCAGGACCACTCCCTGGCCATGCGAGCGCGCGCGCGTGAACTCTCTGACTCCGAGCAACGGCCGCAACAGCTACAACAACGGATCGCGCGAGGGAGTGGCTATTCTAGGTTGCGTCAGGAAAATTCCCTGCCACAACCCCCCCCCCCCCCCCCTTCTTCGAGGCCCCCAACGTCCCGCCTTCCAGTGACCATCGTGGCCGGACTACTCCGAACGGTCTACGGAGATGATCCGGAGAGAGCACTCCGCGATAATGAGCACGAGAGCGTGGCGGTGGTGCTCTGTGTGCGCGTGTGTGGGAGGCTGGAAGCGGGCATCTGGGATGTATATGCATGTTTTCATTCATCTATACATACGTATAAGCGCGGTAACGGCACATGCATCCACGTGGTATTCGGGAGCGCGCGTGTGCGCGCATACGTAACATCTACCGGCCCGCTTCATGGATGTATATACTTACACGCGCGGTGTATATACCCGTGTGTGTGAGAGGGGGGCATGATGGAGAGATAAATTGCCGTGCGAAAGTTTCGCTTCGCTCCGGACCGGACCACAGCTCTCTCCGTTGAGTGACGATGGCAACAGCGGCGGAGAACAAAAGATGGTGCGGTTCGTGTAATGAGGACGGATGGGCAGGATGCCCCGAAGCTTGGAGTCTAGCCTTACTAGAGTGGAGTTGTAATACGGTCCAAGATGGGACACGGGAATCACGGAGGCCAACGGAGAAGAGGATAGGTGCGCAGCATGAAGCGAGCATCGAACGAGGGATCGAAAAGGGCGCGCTTATAAGACAAGCGTTCTCTTTATGCAGGAATCTCTCGTAACTTGTGTTTATGCCCGATATCCGAGCCGGCCTGGCATGTAGCCGTTCCCACGGAAAATGTTTAGACGGAGTGTTGTGGGAACAAGCAAGGCCCGCTCAGTTGAGACTGCAAAGGGCAGGTGACTTCAGAAAGCAAGCCTGAAAACGCAACAGAAACCTAACAGAGTCTGTCTACAGTTAAACCTTGCTATAAAGAAGTCGCATAGACGCTCAAAGCGTTTTACCTATCTTTATTGCTTAAATATATCACTAGGAAATCGCTTTATGCAATTAACGTTTGAACAGAAGTCACATTTCCTTGATTTTGACCTCGATTCTTATAAAAATGATTTATAGACTTTCTATTGACTTCTTATAAACTCTAATGTCATCCTATAGAATTTACTTTGTGTCTATTCAAAACCTGCATATTTTCTATAGAAAAAAAAGCCTACTAGAAGGGTATGGTAATAAATAAAAAATGGTCTATAGACTGTCTGCAGGATATGTCTGCAGAAAGTCTTTAGACATTTATTTGACAAAAGTATAAAGACAGTCTAAAGACTGTCCCAAGAAATTTCTCTAAGGGTTCTTCCTTGTAAACTATCGCTTTTGCTCGACAATGCCAGCGCATTCCGAAGTTCAGTGAGTAGCGAGTGATATTGCCCTGATCATTTTTCAAACAAACTTTACAACGCAGAGAGTGTTTTCCCTCCATACTGTCGAGCGGCGTCTTGCATCCTTCCTTTCAGAGTACCTCCATGGGACGGCCTGCTGCATCCTTCTTCCCTCAGTGAGAATTCCAGTCACGCCGTGGTCATCCTTGCGCGGCGTCCGGAACGCTGCGTGGGTGGGCGATGACAGCAGATGCTCTCTCCAGTGTTGCCCTTATTGGAACTCCAGCTGCTTCTAATTAGAAGAGACGTACAAGGCCCGCTGTCGACAGCACCTATATGCGTACGCGAAATACGCAGTCGACTCACGGACGCAGGAAGCTCTGCCCCAAGCAGCACTGGAAAATCGGCCCAATATTGGCCCTCTGTAGGACCGACGTTTGCCATTATATTTGCGGCATCGGGCCGATTATTCGTGCTGCTTGGGGCGCTGTTTAGCCGAGGAGAATATGCGTTGAGATCCCGGTTTCAGCTTCGAGGAGAGAGGTCTCTCAACGCGAGTTGCGCCTCCAGCGTTCGGACAACTCCGGACAAAGATCCTCGTGACCTGACATCGTCCGCATGTTTGTTCAGAGCCGGGCCATCGCGAAGCCAGCAACACGACACTCTGAACAAAGTGAGGACTGAGTCTAGTTGGTACGGTATCACAATGAAGAAGCATGACGTGAATGTGGAAACCTGGACCACGAAAAAACAAACCTACTGACAAGTAGAAGCGCATCTGCTCCTTTGAGCAGCTCTTCGTTTGGTCTTGGAGACCACCCTCACAAAAATTGTCTATAGACAGTCTGTACACTTCTAAGGGCCTGTATTGCCTCCCTATAGATATTTATTTTTGTCTATTCACAGTCCATAGACTGCCTGTAGACAAGAGTCTAGTAAAAGTGTATGGCCATAATCTATAGATTGTCTATAGGCCGTCTATAATATTTGTATTGTCTATAGACTGTTCTCTCGGTCTTTTCTATAGAGAGTCTATAGACTTTATAGGCGAACGTCTATGGACAGTCTATAGAATATCTAAAGAAATTTTTGTAAGTGCAAGTGCTTTCCGAGTGCTTTTTTTGCTGTAGAAAAGCTGAACAGCGTATGGGGGAATCTTTGCACTCAAACCAAAGCGTTCTCAGTATTTGAGCCGTGTTCGTCACGCATACGAGACGATCACGAGATTGAGTCTCGATGAGTTGATTGTTTTCTCTGAAAACCCTCTTCGTATTAAGAGCCTTAAAGAGCCCACTTGGAATGTACCCCTTTTGCTAAAAGTAACCAGGCTTCCCGGTTTGCTTCTCAGTTGTGTAGCGGAACAGTTATCGCCACCATTAAGCTATAAATCACCGTGAGGTAAGGAGAACCCTTTTCCTCACCTTCCAATACCTTTTGGTTTTTAGGGAAGCCGTAGGGGCTGCACTATACGAATGAGAACCAAACCATGCAGCCTGGTAACTTTTGGCAAAGACTGTACACAGGAAAGGTGCTCAGGGTGTCTCACATCTAAAGGAGCAGTTGAAGAAACACAGGGAGGGAATGGTGTCCAAAACGTGCATAAAGGGTGTTCCCGTGCAGAACTCCAGGGAAAGCGGCCCGTTAAACTCCGTTCGCTCCGAACCGACAGGCGCCATTTCTACACGGCCACTGACGAAGGCCGCGAGACCCTGAAATGTTTCCGGCGCCCTTTCGAGCCGCTCCGCTCTTTCGCATATCGTCGCTCGATCTACCCTGCAGGCCGCACGCGTTGGCTCCGCTAAATGTCTCCACGCAGTCTGCCAAGAAAAAAAAACCGCAGGTAACGTAGTTACACGGCCGCTCCGCTCTCTTTGAACGCGTGTGCCGTCTCGTGGGCTGAGTAAATGGACAGCCATTACGTGAGTAGAGATAATCCGTGCCACAGTGTGTGTACAGAAGGGGGGACGTGACTGCGACGTTTTACTTACGATTACGTGCTCCGACGCCTCCGTACCTCCTTGACCAGCCGGTTATCTGGGGAACGAATCTACTACGAGGTCAGGAACGGTACTTTATGAATTGGCAACTGCTGGCAAACGCTCAAGTAGAGTGCGTCTCGGAGTAACGCCGCCGAGCTATAACAGATAGCACGATTTGCTTTATCCGGCTGTAAACGAAGTGAGGAAAATGTTAAACCTTTAAGGGCTGTAGTTAAGACTTTTAACACGAAAGCACGCACTCACCCAAGCAAGCAAGCAAGCAAGAACACATACGTAACCGAATGCAAGCATGAATTTAGCCAAAATGAACTGTCGTTGCAAAGTGGGTGAGAGAGTCAGCCACACAGGCCGGAAAGGTAGGAGGAGATTGTCTCTTCCTGATTTTGGCGGTTACCATTTGTCATTCAGGACAGTCCCCCGAAATACGCGAGGAGGATGTTTCTCCACTGCAGAATTTGAATGTTGGCGGTTGGCTCTTCTGGGAACCATAGATTGCGTAGTGCCTGGCAGGTGGGTGCAATCGGTTTCAAAAATTCCTTTAGACAGTGTATAGACTTTTGCCTTATAAATTCTATAGACTGTTTATAGGCAAATCACCGAGAATAGTTTACAGGCAACACAAATCATATGTACAGTATATAGACAATCTATAGATTTATGGCAATACGTTTTTAGTAGACTTGTCTGCAGATAATCTGTACACTGTGAATGGAGAGAAAGAAATATTTATAGGAAGGCAATACAGTGTAGACCACTTTTATAAAGGAAGGGCTTTTAGTAAACTTCAGTCGATATATAGTATATAGACTCGTAATAGATATCTACAGGAAGGCAATACAGAGTCTGTAGACCACTTTTATAAACGAAGGGTTTCGTTTGTGCTTGTCAGATTAAAAGACTGCAAATACTGAGCACGTCGTTACAGTCCCACACTCGACCTTGTCATGTGGGATGGTGACCGATTGTGTCTCGAGTGCACTAAACATGCTCCGAGCGCGTTTTAATGCAAATGCTTGGGAGCGCGGGTCCTTCGCAGCCAATATGTATCCGCCAGCCGGGCAAATCCATATTGGCGGCAGTTGGCAGCGTTCTTCAGAACGGAAGTGAGGCATTATTTAGCCGCGGCGACAGCTTCGATTACGTCACGCCTGCCGGCCTAGCTGTCCGCTGACCGAAAGAATTGCAGCCGGCGCATCCCACGCAGCGTGGTTTCGGAACGCAGTAAAGCGCGCCTTCCACTTGGCAAGGGTCCCTATTCAGCGTGGCGCACCATATGGGAGGCGTGGCCGTCTATCCATTTCCGGAGAGCAGTATTTGATTGAACACTAGTAATTAACTTGTTTGCTTGTGTTTGATTTTCGAAGTATAGTCGCAGCCGCGGCAGCCAGCTTGAGGGTGCAGAAAGCCCAGGTGATAGAACAAACGACTCCTTGATATAGGGCCCCTTATTTCGCACATATACCAGCATGACTTTCACAAGACCTTCGACAGAGCTTCTATATGCATGCAGTGAAAACCTGTCTAATATCTCGAAGACTTGGTGAACGAAAGGTTCATCAGTGGCTGCAGCAGGATGAGCCCAGTAGGCATTAAAACTCCCATTGACGTCCTGAGGACGTTCTAAACGTCCGCGGGACGTCCAGGAGAGTTTCAGTGCCTATTGGGAAGCCATTTATGCATTGTATGTCTGCATACAGCTTTTCAGGCGGTGGTGTTAGGACGAATTTGCGAATGGGAAAGATGCCTTGCAGAGTTGTTCCGTAACCCGGAACGCGTCCTCTTCGCGCTATACGTTGGCAAAAATGAGATGTTACGGTAATCTTCAATTACGGCTGACCCCGTTGAATCCAACTGGTGTTGTTTACGCAATAGACCTTGACAGTAACAGAATGTCCGTTAAAAGATGGGGTTCGATATAGGCAAGCCTCACCAGCTAACAAAAGGAGTAAACCCTTAAAAAATTTCTTTAGACAGTCTATAGACTCTCCATAGAGTCCTGCCTATCAAGTCTATAGATTACAGACAAACCCTAGAGAACAGTCTATATGCAATACAAATCCCATAGACAGTCTACAGACAATATGAAGATTCATGGCCATACAGTTTTAGTAGACTTTCGTCTATAGACAGCCTGCATACTGTGAATAGACAAAAAGAAATATCTATAGGAAGGCAACAGAGTTTATAAAAAGTCTATAGACTGTCTATAGACCATTTTTATAAGGGAAGAAGAAAATACAGAAAAAAGGTGCAGATGAACAAACGGACAAAAGTCGTTAGGAGGCAAGGAAGCAGGATGGAGAGATAGAAAGTGAGAGAAAGAAAGAAGAGAAGAAGAAAGAAAAATGCTGTTGAAGGTTGCTCAACTTCTTCCTCCCCATGGGGCAGAAAAAAGAGAAATAAAACCCGGAATTCTTCCGCTGTTCATACCCCGTTAACGAGAACGTCCTGGCGTGCATGATTGGAGGTATATCGCAAACCAGGATCAGACAGTGCTGGTCGCATGCAGCCATAGGCATCGCCGTATATCGCATACACAATCGCGGAGAGCTCATGAATACAAGAACCGGCGCCTAGGTTATAGAGAGTGCGGTGGCTTAAGGGTTCATCCTACGCGCCGCCACTTCTGCGGTTTTCCTTCCGGCCACGTGTCCGATCGAGATACGCAGTGTATGTGCGCGCGATTATGTGCAGTCTACGCACACTGTCCTGTTGGAAGCTTGGATGTGTGTATATGTATGCGCTGCGGTATAGAAGGCGAAGGGCGATAAGCCGTGATTTACTCCGACAACGACGCGAGGAGTAAATTGGGGTCCTTGGGTGCCGGCGGTGTTAAATTGGTCTATTTTCACCCCGGTGTTTTTTTACTCCCTTTTTTTTGTAGAATGCTTCTTCCTACTCATCTGGCTTGTACCTCCTGGCCTTGCAAATTGGAGTCCGAGGTCTAGCGGTTAGGCGCTGTGGGGGCGTTGCGGTCGCTATACGTGAAGGGAGCAGGGAGAGAGTGATAGGGCGCCCTAGGCGTTCTTAGGCGGTCTATATTCGTCGGCGCGCTTTTGAATTGATTCTGATTAACTCGACTTATACTGTCATAGAAAGAGCCAAACTTGAGAAGTTCACATCGTTGGCTTCTTAAGTTCAGTGCAAATATAGAGCGGATTCATACGGCACATAGGAAAGCGGGTACGTGATGTGGATGTGCTATGGATATATGATAGAGATGGATTGTGCTGCTCAAGTAGACCTTGAAGAAAAAGCAACGTGATAAGATGATGCGACGGTTAGTTGGGGTGTCTCATAAATTTTGTAGAAACGTAAGCACGTTTGGCTACGAAGTGACCACCAATACGCTCAAGGGCTGCGCGTCAAATGTTCCAGTTTTATTTGCTGAGTGAATTTATGCGTTCTAACCCTGTGTTTGAAATGTGTGGCCAACTTATCCGAAAAGTCATTACCCCTTATTATAACCGCATCTGTTTTGCGCAAGGAAGGAAAAAAGTATGTATTGTTCTCCTACCAATTTAGTGCACTTTAATCCTTGTTCTTACCAGAGCATATGTCCTCAAACATCCCATCCTGATGCATGTAGATGTCTAATAAGACGAGTCGTTGAACCTGTTCGCTTACCTCACGACACCCCCCAAACCCTACACTCTAAACCCGAATACGCATATGTGGGAGTAAAAAGGGAGTTAGTTGTCATCTAGCGCACTGACTTTCATAATGGTTGGTGATACTTTAGTTTGATGATGTCACCAGATGGGAAGTAATGTCACTTTTCTCCAGCCAATGGTGATACTCCGGTCTGATGAAGTCATCTCCCTCCAACCAATCGGAATGCTCAGATCAGGTGACGTCACTTTACTCCAGGCAATGGGAATGTTCCGGTCTGGTGACGTCACTTACCTGAAGCTAATGGGCGAATTTTATGACCGACGAGGAATTTTGGTGCCCCACGGGGCTTTGTAATGCTATCGCATTAATAAACGACGTCTAACAAAAATGTGCTGCCTTTGCTTTCGCCGCCGGCCCGATTTCGGTAATTTCGTCGAGCGAGGCATGCGCGTCGACTTCGCGCTCCTTTCGCGGGCGCGCCCGTGGGGAGTCCCTCCTCCGAAGGCGTCCCCCCCCCCCCCCCCCCACCCTCGTAATGGTCACGCGCTGCCTCGGGCCACGGTCATCCATCATGGCTGCCACCCAGCCGCCATCGCACGTCGCAAGATGGCCGATACTGCGCCCTGCGCCTCATCATCCCCCCCCCCTCCCCCCCCCCCCTTCTAGAAAGTCAGCAGGGCTGCCTAATCTTCAGAGTATAAGCTGCCGCTCACATAGTTACTAAGAACGCCTGAACAGTCGGCGTTAGCGGCACGCTGCTGAGGTGTAAATCCGGGGAATACCCACTGCGGTGACTCGGTGGCTGGCATCCAAACGCGCTTTCGAATTCGCTACCACGCTTTCGCTCGACCACCACAACTGGCAACAAACCCGAAGCTACGAACCTCTCATTCCACGTATGGAGAGGACCGTACACCCCAACCACAAAGGAGTGAAAAAGGGAGTAAGATGGCCTCTATAGCGCATTCTCTTTTATAAAAGAGACCGCGTTACAGGACAGCTTACTCCTTTTTTTTACTCCCATATAGTCGTATACGCGTTGAGAGTGTGTCGTACAAGGGAAACTGTATGCCGCTGTGGTAGACAGATCGTCCAAACTGATTTACCGAAACTTGAAACTCTGCTGGATAATAATAGCCCCGCCGCGGTGGCTCAGTGGTTAGGGCGCTCGACTACTGATCCGGAGTTCCCGGGTTCGAACCCGACCGCGGCGGCTGCGTTTTTATGGAGGAAAAACGCTAAGGCGCCCGTGTGCTGTGCGATGTCAGTGTACGTTAAAGATCCCCAGGTGGTCGCAATTATTCCGGAGCCCTCCACTACGGACCTATTCGTTCCTATCTTCTTTCACACCCTCCTTTATCCCTTCCCTTGCGGCGCGGTTCAGGTGTCCAACGATATACGAGACAGATACTGCGCCATTTCCATTCCACCAAAAACCAATTATTATTATTATTATTGGATAATAAGAGTTAAATTCTTCACAAAGAATTCTTCAGAGACTATAGTGCTTTTTTTTCTTGTAACAAATTTCTGTTAGCATTAATTAATTGCTGACGCTAGTGCCCACACACTAATACTTTATTCCAACCGTGTTGTTCCTTGCTAAGAGTATCACTGCAGCGTCAGAAGGTTGCTCCACGGCGACGGGACTTATCGTTGCCATCTACTTATTTATTTATTTATTTATTTATTTATTTATTTATTTATTTATTTATTTATTTATTTATTTATTTATTTATTAACACTATTCTTTAGTTACGGAGTACGGAAATAATACAAACCAAGAAAGGCATATTCCTAAACAAATACAATTAAATTTTTTTTTCAAGAGCCTCTGGAGTATTATGGTGCTACAAAAAACACGCGGATCGATGTTATTCCATTCACCATTGGTTTTCGGCAGGAACGAATATTAAAAAAAATAACTCTACGCGCACACTGCGTAATAGCAAACGGGTAATTAGCACGGGGGGACAATCTTATTTTCACGAAGCAGACAAAGAAACTTGAGGCGAGCTATTTTTCAAAGGGCGGCTAGTTCAGGAAGTTGAGCTTGGATGCGGAGGGTTGTTTCTGTGTTTTACGATAAGCGGAAAATATACACCTCAAAAGCTAAACTTTCAACGTCCCAAATTTTATCGATCTGGTACTGCTGATATGGGTCTCTATAATTTTGCATAAACTTTTTAATAGAACTACTTTCCCTCTTGACCTGCCGCAAGTTCACAGTCCTCCAACAAATAAACTCGGTGCAACGACCGATTAAAGCGCGTGCTTTGGCGTCTAGTGTGTAAAACTGAGCGTTCCCAGTCCCCATACAGAGCTAGCCGCGGTGCGGAGCGCATCGCTTATCAGTCATCTATAATAGAAAAGATCGGACGCCAGATAAGAGCGCCATTCCGCATATAGCCGCATATACACAACAATGCGGAGCAAAATGACGGAGGATGAACCCCAAAGCCGCAACGCATAACGACAGCGCTGAATACACCTATGCTCCACACAGACTCCCGGCAGCTGTGAAGGAGTACTTCCGAGTTCACCCGAAAGCATTAATATATCATTTTGTTTCTTTTGAACCAACGTCAGCGCGCGGTGCGCATCATGGTTCAACGTCCTTCGGATGGACTCTGGGTTTTCTCCGAGCGCCATCACGGCAGCGTCTCCAAAAGCACAAGTTTACAGCTAGACGGATCGTCCAGACCACGGTCGCCGTATATATATTTATTACGTACGATCTCCAAAGAAGATGCACCACCTTGAACTGGATTAACGCCACCTCGAAGCGGGGTATGCTTCACGCTCCCCGCTCCCCGCCATCATCTCTCTACCGGTGTTTCCTCACACCAAGAGTTCGTCTGCTGCACGGGCGTAGCAGACGACATCGCCCGCCACTGCCGCCATCTTTGTTTTTTTTCTTCTGTTCCTTTCTTGAGCCGTCTGCTCGTAGGCCGGTCGGGCCTCGGTAATCAACGTTAGGCAACGGGTCTGGCGGCAGGCGTAGCCATCGGTCAAATTCTCGGCTTTTAGAGTTTTTGTTTTTAGTTCGACCCCTGGCGCGCGGCAGGAATTTTAAAGGCTGAGCACAGAGAGCTTTACGTTGTTGTTGTGTTCGCACACGGACTCCCCGGCACTCCCCCCCCCCCCCCCCCCCCTTTTTTTTTCCATTTTCTGTTCTTTCTTGAAGAGCGCGCATAATCGAACTGTCCCGCACTTAGTGATGCACTTTCTGCTAAATTACGTTTCGTTCGTTCCGAGAAAAAAAGCAAGGAGGACTTATTACCCTGTGGGGTTTTCTTTTTCCATTAGTCAGGTATACAAACCACGGTACATTCGGCATTTCTGGAAGCCATTTATTTGTACCAACTGACCCCATATTTCGGAATGCAGTCAACGAATGAATCCAAAATTTGGAGAGTTGTATACCTACGATTTGTCGCGCCATCTGTGGCATTTAAGCGAACTAGCTAGCTGCTGCGGACAAGTTGTATAAGGGGGCGAGAAGCTGACGTCAAAGCTTAAAGACTGAGAAGCCATAGCCTCATGCTTGCGAGAAAACTTTCTCTTCTCAACTCACAACAAATAGTGCGACGGAATATTCAAGGCGCTCTAATTAAATGCCGACAACGCCTCAATTTTCAAAACTCCAACACTCTCAGCGCTTATTCCCAGAATTAACACACCAACTCTAGATGCGATAACGGGAACTGCACTGTCATGCATACCCTCAGGGATTCAGAATAGTAATATGACGGTCACTAACTCACTACTGTGGCTCAGGGGTTGGCGTGCTCAGCTAGTGAGAAGGCGTACCCGGGTTCGATCCCGACCGCGGTGGACGAGATTCAACGAGGACGAGGCACAAAAGGCGCCCGTATGCTGTGCGGCGTCAGCGCGCGTTAAAGGTTCCCAGGTGGCCGAGATTAAAGGTCCCCAGGTGGTCGAGATTAGAGGCCCTCCATTACAACATCCCTCACAACCCGTGAGTCACTTCCGGACGCACCCTTTGACCTTACACTGACCTCCCGCCTACAGAATCACCAGTATGCAGGACCTCCGAGTCCCTAGCCCCCTCCCCCCGCCGTAACCCCTCAGGATATACCAAATATATACTGACTCAATATAGGCTATACGCACAATTCCATACGGGTCGGATTCCTGCACAACAGTGGGATGGTCTACAAAAAGCTCGCACCAAGCCATGTGCAGCTTTCTCGGGCAAAAAAATTTAAAATGAGAAAGTTGTACGACACTGTTACGGAAATCTTGAAGGCAATAATCCATTAATATGATATGTCGCAAAATTTTCATTTTAAAGTGTTTCCATCGATCGCATCAGACATTTAAAACTGCCATAAAAAACCAACGGGGAATGCTTTTGACGAAAGCAAAAACGTGAATAGGAAAAAAATTAAAGACTGCAGTCGGGCGGTTTGCAGATATATTGATTGCTATAGTGAAATCTTCCATTATATGAAACAACTGCGTTCATAAGCGGTTTACCGCTCACAAATTCTTTTGTGCAGAATTGCTGGGTATGTAAGTGCCAACACTGTCACACTGAGGTGGATTCCTGGTGACGCTGGAATCCCAGGCAACGAGGTGGCGAATGGCCTCACCTAGGACTCTCTGGCATTATCTATTCACGTGGGGCACTACTCTCCACTACGACCAAGAAATAAATCTTCACTACGACAACATAAGAGAAAACGTTCGTACACTTCCTATAGCGGACAAATTTCTCACCACCACGCATCTATACGCATTATTCGACGCATACACCTAAATACACTCCTTACTGCAGCCCGTTCTTATCTCTACCGTATCCGACTCTCCTCCGTTTGCCCGAATCGCCCTGAACCCTTTGATAATTTGGAACATTGCCTCTTGTCCTGCCCCGTTGCCATTAGTCCTTCATTTTCTCTACCCTTATCCCCGAATGTGGCGGGCTTTGCTAGCCTTGGACCAGCTGACGGGCCAGTTGACCTTGGTGGCCCTGGCCCAACACATCCCGGCGCTTAACACTGCGTTGCAATAAAGTTTTTTTCCTCTCTCTCTTCGGGACGTTAAACCCAAGAATTCAATTCAATTCAATTAAGTTCATGATGGTCGCTGTGAACAGCACTTGTGCAACATTTTTAGGGTCACGACACCTAGGAGTCCGAAATTATTGGCTGTGAACAGATTTCAACGCTAATAGACGCCGCCGTAAGCCATGAATTCTCGGTCTCTCTGCGCGAGCGCTCTCAGCGGTGTCATGTTGGCGCCGAAGAGCGCAAGTACTCGACCTCTTCACTGCGCTTTAGCCTCTAGTCTAAAGGCAACACATGTACTGCATACAAAAAGGTGTGAAAAGGAGTAAGCTCTCATCTAGCGCACACCCTTTTGTGAAAGGAGTGCGGTAGAGAACAGCTCACTCCCTTTTTACACACTTACAGGCGTATTTATGCTTAGGGTGTACACTGTAAACATGAATACACCTATACAGGCGTATTCATGCTTATAGTGTGCGCTGTGAGCATGAATGTCTATAAGGGTGTAAAAAGGGAGTAAGCGCTTCTCTAGTGCACACCCTTTTATAAAAGGAACACTCTGTTATAAAAGGGTGTGCACTAGAGGAAAGCTTAGTATTTTCTCACTATTTTTCACACCCTTTTATAAAAAGGTGCGCGCTAGAGGAGCCCCCCTTACTCCCTTTTTAGACTCATATAGGCGTATTCATGTTCACAGCTGCACCCTAAGCATAAATACGCCTATATAGGTTTGGTTTGTTATGGTATGGTTTACGGGGGTTTAACGCCCCAAGGTGACTCAGGCTACGAGGGACGCCGTAGTGGAGGGCTCCGGAAATTTCGACCACCTGTGGTTCTTTAACGTGCACTGACGTCGCACAGTACATGGGCCTCTAGAATTTCGCCTCCATCGAAATTCGACCGCCGCGGCAAGGATCGAACCCTCATCTTTCGGGTCAGCAGCCAAGCGCCGTAAACACTACGCCACCGCCTGAATATGTGTATTCATGCTTACAGTGTACACAGTGTACCCTTTTATAAAAGGTTGTGGCCTAGAGGACAACTTGCTCTTTTTTCACTCCTCTCTGTTTAGAGTGTAGGAGTTGCATAGCACCAGACGCTGCGCACTGGTTGTCTCGTAGTGGTCCGGGCAAGCGGACATGGATTTCGGCACTCGCTCATCGCCGAACAAGGAGCGGAGCCACCCGGGTGGTCCTTCATCGCGTTCCTGGCATCCATTAGGACCAAGCCGCGGCGGACAGGTTTCGTTTCTGCTCATTTGGCGGACGTTTCAGCCTCGGACCGCGCTCGCTCGGTGTCTACCTGCTTTGCCTCTTTCCGTCCCTTCTTTTCCTTCTCATTACCGTCTTCTTTCCGACGAATATTTTTTATGTTGCTAAGTTTTCTTTCATTTCCATTTCACACGTTCGTGCTTCCTCCTCGGCGTTCGCCGTTAGGTGCCACTCCTGTAGCCTTGACAGGTGAGGCTCGACGATGTGTAATACGCTTCCTTGTTGTGCGTGGCACGTGAGGAACTCTGCTTCCTGGCCATGGTTTCTCGCTATAGCGCTTCGGGAATCATAGTATGCTGAGCGTAAAATTAACCTATTGGGCAGGGTGCAGTGAATGGTAGATTTCTTGGCTGCATACCGTGTGGTGACATTCGCACTTAGAGGATCATACCCTGGGGTTGCAGTATTTATCGAAAGAAAAAATGAAATAAGAATGAGGTGCCGGCCAAAGCAACCAATTCACTATGGAGCACGTAGCATGGTATAGTACATGGTATGGTATGGTTTCCCAGGGTACGGTAGGAAATGGTTTGGTATGATACAGCAGGATAGGATATGGTGGGGTAGTGTAGGGGAGTGTACAGCGTGGTGTGGCGTGGCGTTGTGTGGTGTCGTATGGTACGGTATGGTATTTTATGGTATGTTACGGTACAGTAAGATACGGGGTACAGCCTTAAGCAGGTGTAAAAATAGCGTACTGCTGGATTCGAACTCTAACGAAGCGGTGCTTGTGGGATAATGCATACGGTGGGCGCATGCGCGATGGTACGGTCAATAAAGTTACATATATGACCTCTGACATCTCGTGAGTGCAATAAACAAAAGTATGTTCACTTTAATTTTTCCCGCTCCTGCACATACTGTGCTTTAGGTACTTGCGCAGGTCGCTGCTGTCCTGGCTATCTCCAGACACCTTTCGTCCTCAGCATAGCGCCTTATCCTCATCATCACCATCATAAACTGAGTTTAGTCCATTTGTTAAGTCCACTTGCTAAACAGAAGCCCCTCATGGTAATCATGCAGTGACCCCGGCTCCCTGGCAATAATATGCGCTTTATTCGCAGGTGGGCTTCCTAATCTAATCGCACCATCTGAATGCGTGCCACTCCCTGACACATTTCCTGTCTGCTCAGTGTCTACTCTGTCACTTGGACAGGCTACGCCAGTCGAAAAATACGACAAAGCCAGTCCCAATACACAACAGAAATTTTTGTCGTCCTGTCGTTACGACAGACTTTTCTGTAGTATTGCGAAGTTGTCTGTTGTTGCGACAGAACTGACTCCGCCGTTACGACCAGGAGACTGCTCTATACTACCGAAAGTCCTGTTGTTACTACAAGATTTTTTTGTTTTCATGTCCCAATAAGCTATACAAAAATCTGTTGTGGCAACAAAAAATTTTCGGTTCTGTTCTTCGATAGGGACCCTTTATCGTTTCCACGCATCACACACCCTCGAGGGCCTGAGTCTATAGCTCGCTGTAAACTTCCGATAGAAAGTCAAGACATCAAGTCTGAGCTCTCATCCCTACTGTGCTGTTGGACGCAAAAGTATCCACGACATAGAGAACGCAACAGAACCTATACAGCTCCGTTATTAACGGGTGGATTGATATTGCACTTGTGGTGGTGAAAGTCGGAGACACGTGTTCTAATTTTGGTAGCCGAAGAACAACCATGGCTTATATGTGCCTAGATTGTTTTTCTCATGTTCTGGAGATCTTTTTTTTTCTTCTGGGATAGTGCTTCCTGCCTCTTTAAATGCATCGCATCTTGTCTCCTAAATCGCACACCGCGGCTAGAGACAACGCGATTGTTTGTAAAACCATGAAAAAGCCCTGACCAAAATTGTCCATAGACTGTCTATAGACTTCTTGTAGATTCTATTGCCTACCTACATATATATTTCCTTTTGTCTATTCATATTCAGTAGACTGTCTATTCATAGTCAATAGACAGTTTATAGAAGAAGTCTACTAAAAGTGTATTGCCATAAATTTATATATTGTCTAGAGACTGTCTATAGGTTTATATTGTCTACAGACCAGTTTATAGAATTTATAGACAATGCGCCATAAAACCCAATACAATACAAGAATTTATGGACATCCGGAGTTCCCGGGTTCGAACCCGACCGCGGCGGCTGCGTTTTTATGGAGGAAAAACGCTAAGGCACCCGTGTGCTGTGCGATGTCAGTGCACGTTAAAGATCACCAGGTGGTCGAAATTATTCCGGAGCCCTCCACTACGGCACCTCTTCTTCCTTTCCTCTTTCACTCCCTCCTTTATCCCTTCCCTTACGGCGCGGTTCAGGTGTCCAACGATATATGAGACAGATACTGCGCCATTTCCTTTCCCCCAAAACCAATTAATTAATAAAGTTTATAGAAAGTCTGTAGACTATCACAGAAATTTTTAAAGACAGTTGCATTCTGGTCGTCATAAGAAACTTGTCAACACCTCTAGACATATGAGAATGGCAAGCAGCCCAATATTGGAATAGGATGGTCTCACTCCGGTCCTTTGGAGGACCGGCTTTTGCCAATACATTTCCAATACTGCGCATGCTTGCCGTCGTGCGCGGGTAGGGAGGTATATGTGTACCTTGTATGCGAAGCGCAGCTCCCAGACGCTCTTGGTGTCGTGCAGGCCGTCACTCCTGGCGACGGACGACTGTCGCACGCCAGGCGGCAACATGGCTGCGGCCACCAGCGTGATGGCGGCGCTCCCTCCGGCCTGGTCCGCGACAGAGGGCGCCAGCGGAGGGCCTCGGGGGGTGGGCTCCAAGTACACGCCTGCGGAGAAAGCGAATACTATATGCTTATCAACTCCCAATGAATTACATTTTATTGTTTGACTTCTGAAGTGTTTCATTAAATTCTACCCCGTATATTATGGCAACTGTTTCACACATGTCTCGCTACTACTCAATGAGCTCAGGACCTCAATTGGACGCCTGCAGGACGTCTGAAACATCTCCAGGACGTCCAAAGGAGTTTCAGTGCCCATAGGTATGAACCGTTGACGGATCAAACAGTCAACAAGCGAACAAAACTCCGCGAGTCAGGTTGCGAACACCTCTTCTCAAAAAGTCTAGAGCTATTGATTCGTATTATACAAAACAGACGAGGAATAAAGAGCTGTTGGGAAAACGGCAAGATGCCTTGCACCATGTCACGGGAGAAATTTTCGTTAAAGTACAGACTGAAGGATTATACAGGGAAGTTCTTTAGTTCAGTTTGGATTTACGTCCCAAAGCGACTCAGGCTATGAGGAACGCCGAAGTGGAGGGCTGCTCCGGATAATTTCGACCACCCGGGTTTTTTTAACGCGCACCGACGTCACATAGCACTACACGGGCCTCTAGCATGTCGCCTCCATCTAATTGCGACCGCTGCGCCAGGGATCTAACCCGTGTCTAATTATCAAGACATCCTGGACACAGAAACTAAGCTCAAATTTTCTTTAATGCACAAAGTAGTCGACACTATCGCATTTAATACCTGATGTCGATTTACACGGTTTGTTGCAGTTGCGGGCAGAAGCATATACACACTTCCTGATGTATCCTACCTATATGAAATTTGTTGTAGGGGAAAGGAAATGGCGCAGTAGGTGCCTTAGAGGAGGGCTCCGGAACTGAGCCGGGCACTCCGGCTCAGTAGCCGAACGCCTTAACCACTGAGCCACCTCGGCGGGTTCCTACCTGTATCCCGAGGTGTCTCAAGCAAAGGAACCAAATTGCCCACCCCCGTACCATGTTGAGCTGTATACAAACTTCGTTGCGAATACTGAGCCGCATGTACAGCTCAAACACTATGTTACAGAGCACCAATGCAGTGTTTTGAAGAGAAAATTAGCCATAATAGCTGCAGAAAGTTAAACTCACGCGCGCAAAATCTTCCAAGATCCATGTATATAGGGGAAGCTCTAAGCGATAAGGACCTCTACACAACAGACGAACGCTGGCAAGAAGCAGACGAAACAGAGCGCATCGGTGGTCTGCGTTCGTCTGCGTGCCTACACGCGAGCAATCTCAGTGGCACGGGGTTGGGGGGTGCTCTTTTAAAAGCCAGAAAGAGCCGAACCATTCACGGCTCGATGATCTGACCGTGCAACGCACAAGGTAAGGAAACATGTAAAGCAGAACTGGTAAGCGAAGCGAAGCCAACGAGGAAAACAAAATTAGAAACACAAGCGTGAAGAGCACGCAACTCTGTATTTCTTTTTTTTTTCCTTTTTCACAAGTTCACGGGAATGAAGGAGTCCCCTGCCGGAGCGTTTCGTTCCTCGCGCCTTTGGGAGCAGAGATGAGGTCAATGTTTTTTTTTTGTTTTTTTTTTCTCTTACGCCTTTTTGTCTGGTAGGCGATAAACGGCGCTTTACCACAGCCAGAGCCATTGTGTACACGCTGACCCCATTGTACACGGCCGAAAGGTGTAATTATTTCGCTAGCTAGGAATAACCCGATACAGAGTTTTCAGCACGCAACGTTTAGCTGGCGGTGCAATTACTTTTCGTACACACAAAACGCCCAAATCGAAAGGCTGTCTCTTTTTTTCACTTATTCTTTTTTCGGGAACTCAAACGGCACATTCAGAAGCTAGCGCCCTCTGTAATGGGAGGCAGTAACGACGGGTGTCCCAAAGATTGCGCTCGGTGCTGAACGTGGTTTTGTATAGCGTGCGTGTGCTTTCAATAGGGTTACACACTGGGCTTCTTTCCGCGCGCTGATTGAAGCTGCAATGTGCGCCCTTCATTTCACGCCGCCTTTGTGCTGTGTTTGAGAGTTGTTACCAAGGTTGCTGTGCAATCAGGCGGCGTCAGCAGGGCGCAGCCAGTCGTCGAGCTGCTAATGCGAGCTATATCTTTTCTCCGGCAGCTTGCTTCGCCTCTGAAATGATCGCGCCAGAGAATGCCTCCGAATTCCGCACGTATGTGGGACGATGGAGGAACTGCCATTCGTAGAGCGGCCGTTAACGAAGTTGCAGCTAACAGTGCACTGAACTTGCGACTGCTCTCCTTTTTGAACTCATCAAATGTAGGGAGTATGTCTGGATCTATCTATCTATCTATCTATCTATCTATCTATCTATCTATCTATCTATCTATCTATCTATCTATCTATCTATCTATCTATCTATCTATCTATCTATCTATCTATCTATCTATCTATATCTATCTATCTATATCTATCTATATCTATCTATCTATCTATCTATCTATCTATCTATCTATCTATCTATCTATCTATCTATCTATATCTATCTATATCTATCTATCTATCTATATCTATCTATCTATCTATCTATCTATCTATCTATCTATCTATCTATATCTATCTATCTATCTATCTATCTATCTATCTATCTATCTATCTATCTATCTATCTATCTATCTATCTATCTATCTATCTATCTATCTATCTATCTATCTATCTATCTATCTATCTATCTATCTATCTATCTATCTATCTATCTATCTATCTATCTATCTATCTATCTATCTATCTATCTATCTATCTATCTATCTATCTATCTATCTATCTATCTATCTATCTATCTATCTATCTATCTATCTATCTATCTATCTATCTATCTATCTATCTATCTATCTATCTATCTATCTATCTATCTATCTATCTATCTATCTATCTATCTATCTATCTATCTATCTATCTATCTATCTATCTATCTATCTATCTATCTAGCTATCTATCTATCTATCTACCTATCTATCTATCTATCTATCTATCTATCTATCTATCTATCTTTCTTTCTTTCTTTCTTTCTTTCTTTCTTTCTTTACCACTTATTTCTTCGCTTTGCTTTCGCCGTCTGTGCCCAGTACGTGGATGTCTCGGAACGTAAGAAAAAGACACTTAGAACGCCACCCGCGCACTTACACGTATAGACCCTTTGAAAGCGACCTCACATCCACGAGTTGGTGCATGTCGGTTAAGGCAGATATATTTCCGAACCATAATTTCCTCTCGCCGCGCTACGACCGACTTGACTAAGCGCTACGTTAGAGAGAGGCAACCTAACGAAGCCAAAGCGAGCAATCTATAGTTCCCGATGTGCATTGTAGCGGGGCAGGTGGCAGCACCGGCCAACGTGTTAAAGCCGCCGACTGCCATTAACGAGAGCACGCGTCAACCTGTTCTTTGTATCAGATGTATACATACACACGGCTTCCGCAGCTGCCGGGGGCGGGTGGGGGGGGGGGGGGGGCAGTTGGCACGAAGGTGGCTCAGACGAAGGTACAATAAACATGCCAGCGCCATAAGAGCAGGCGGCAGCGAACGTAATAACCAGAGAGCCAATGATATGCCGGATGAAAGTTCATTTGGGACACGACAGGACCTTGGACGCGGTGCGCAAATCACTGCGAGCCGAGGCCGCGTGGATCAGTCATCCGAGCCGAACAAATATTAATGACGAAGCTGCGGTCGATCCATCAGGCTGGAAAACGGGCCGCGTAATTATATGCGCGCGCCACCGAGATGGCGTGAAGGGACCAATCGCGTGCTGCATGAACTCAATACACTTCGATCTCTTTCACTCTTTGAGTACTTTGTTTCGCTTGGATTGTTTGCAGCGGACTCAGTTGCTTAGCTTCTGTACGCGGAATTCTTCAGGCGCACAGTGCAGAGTATGACGGTTTCAGAGCTATACTATACGTAACACAGACACTCCTTCGCTTGGCATTTTTATACTTTGACCAACACTGTTCCCAATTCGAGTTATCGATCAATTCGCTCTCGCCCAACCATGAGCTAGTAGCCATCCCAATTAGCTCAATTGGTAGAATGGCTGCTCCGGTGAAGTGACGGTCCCGGGTTCGAACTCCGGACCAGGACAAATTTTTCTTTAACTACGTATATATATATATATATATATATATATATATATATATATATATATATATATATATATATATATATATATATATATATATATATATATATAGAGAGAGAGAGAGAGAGAGAGAGAGAGAGACAGAGGTGTACTAAGAACTTGCTGTATTTACTTTCTGCTGAACACACCTCCAGAAATTCGGAAGGAAAAGGAAACAAAACGTCAGTTTCCTCTTGGCAAAAGTTGGAACTCTCAAGTTACGTGGCTAAGATTATTTACACACTTACACAGCCACGTCAGTGGCGCACCTCATACGTTATGCAAATCGCATGACCTCATCTAACAGCCAGAAAGGATGGGTAATGTTCGGGTAAGCGTCTCCCGTAGAGACTCGTAACCATCAACCCTGGCCAAGGCACTGCAATAGGGCTCACAAAGCCAGCCCAGTGTATACAGCCTCTCAATAGCCCCATAACAGCGCGGTGAGAACGCATGACGAAACCAATCCCAAAATGCAAATAACGAGCGCAGCAAACGGATTAGACCAAGCGGGCGGCGGCGTCAGATAATAGTGCAGGGTCAACAACAGCGTCGACCCCGGTCCGAGCGCGGCCAGCGGCGGCGCCATTTTTGTTCACATCTCTTCCGGCTTATTTATAGCATACGGCCCGGCTCGTAAATAATGGCTTTGCATCGGCCCGCGAGGGAAAACATCCCAGCGGACAGAGAATCAAAGGGAAAGGAGGCGCGAAACAAGCAACACTGACGACAAAAAAAAAAAATGAATGAAAATAGGAAATAAAACACAGAAGCACAATTCGAGTAATTTATGTTGTTGCTAATACCTGCTGCCATTGCAGAAAAGAATGGCCAATCATCAAAGCGCGAGCAGACGATAAATGAAAAGAACACTGAAGAACGCCCTTCTATTGCATGAGCTCAACTGGCTGACGGTACACGACGAAGCGAAACGTTAAGAAGAAGCAGACGAAGCAGGAAAAGCAACAACAACAACCACAACATGGAGAAATGCAAAGCAGGGAGCAGACGAGACACGAGGATTTAAAAAAAAAAGATGCGTATATAGCCCCATGAAAAAAGCAGGCATAACGAAATCCTGCGCGGCGGAATATAAAGCAGACGAAACTTTCGTCCGCAGAAACAAACTGGAGGAAGCGTCACACCAGGTGGCGTGCGTGTTGGCGCTCGTTGGCAGGGGCACGCAGGCATGGGGCGTCCGTGAAACCGTAAAGAACAGAAGAAGACGAAGAAAGAGAAATGAAAGAAGAATACAAAGCGAGACAAGAAGAGCTAGTGCAAGCGGCACGCCACCATCCTAAACCGGGGCCCCCTAATAAAGCTGGCGGCTGCGGGGCGGAGAAAACTGAGGCCCCTAGGCGCGTGCTGCCCCCTCGTGGGGTGCAGCGTGCGGGGCCACTTTCGCTAAGCCTAACCAGCCGGCGCGCGCCGCTCCGAGTTCGTGTTTATTGAAGGCCCGTACGCGCGCTTGCGCGCCGCTCCCTGTGGTATTCTTCGTACGTTTTTTTTTTTTTTCACTTTGCCGCGCGAGGCGGTGGCAGAAGCCAGTTTCGTAATTCTTTTCGTCGGGGTCGAAAACCTTCGATGCCAACAGCCGCAGTGTGCGTATACTCTTCCGTCGTCACGACGCAGAAGGTATACTCGCAAAGTAAGCGGCGCGCGGGTTTAGGGTTACGCAAGGTAGGCAGCGGCGAAAGTCGTGCAAACACCTGCGGGACTCACGGCGCTGCGGTACAGAGCGTGTGTGTGCACGGTGAGTTAGTTGCTGGAGCAGCGTGCCGCTTGCCTATGGCGCAATCCGTTCGTGATACCAGCTTATTATACACCTATATACGTGTGCCTACTGTTTGCGCACTGCCGGACGGTTCAGTGGGCGGTGCAGTAATTCGTGCGGGTAATTAAAACGTGGATGAATGTGGCGGCTCAGACTGGCTCGGCTTGGCCCGGCTTCGTGTATGGGCGCCTGGTTCTGTCAGCAAGTTCTTTCGGCAGTTTGTATTGCATGCGAGTAGATAACGACTGCCACCGTTGCACTAAGCTAGCTGCCAGCGAAGGAATGTGTGTGTGTGTGTGTGTGTGTGTGTGTGTGTGTGTGTGTGTGTGTGTGTGTGTGTGTGTGTGTGTGTGTGTGTGTGTGTGTGTGTGTGTGTGTGTGTGTGTGTGTGTGTGTGTGTGTGTGTGTGTGTGTGTGTGTGTGTGTGTGTGTGTGTGTGTGTGTGTGTGTCAGAGAGAGTATGTCACTTCTATAGGCATCTGCTGCTGTTGGTAATAAGAATTCATTACAAGCCTTGAATAGCCGTGATTCATCACTAGCAGTGACAGCAATGGATATATTGTTGCAGTCAGAGTAACGGCCGGTTTCGACGCTGCTCATAATGGGAAGCAGATGAGTGTTGCGTTTAGCACACAAGTTTGGGGCTAGTATTACAACGAACGACAATGCATAATAACTAAAGGTTAAGACTATGTAAAGAGAATGGTACTATTCTTTTTTGTTGCGATGATTTTAACCAGGACGGACATGCCGCGCATTTCGTTCCTGTGTGTTTGGTGACGAGTTGCAAGCTTTGTTATTTTAGGTGAGAATGGGAGAAGATAACAAATCCTGCCATATCTGACAAACAAAGTACATATTTGGTGTTAGCGAAAACTTCGAATTGAAGCAACTGGTGCAGGGCCGCGGGGCAGAACAACTAATAGGGCTGAATGTTTTATTGGTGCCAATATGTTGTTGGTCTGGGTCATTAAAACAAATTTATTTTTTAAATAAAATAAGCTTCTAGGAGCGTCACCCCACTCCAGAGAAAAAATCTGGTGTAGAGAGCACAAAAAAATCTAAGAAACTCCTAAACGTACAAATTATAGCCAGGAAATTTTGCTGTAATCATGCGCGGCACAGGAGGTTAATCGCTTTTCAAAATTCACGTAGTTCAGGAAGATCTCAGTGGTCGGCACTCGAACCCAAATGTGTATCTCTACGAAAAATCGTAATTTTTGTATCTGGATAATCATGTAAACTTTCGCTTATGACGTAGCATATTTACGTACAGTGTAAATTACCGCACTATTTCAATATTTACTTTATTGTCTGCTTTGTACGTCTTAGTAGACATTTTAATTCTCCTCTCACGAAACTGTGCTGTAACAACGAGGCAAGGAGCTCGAAAATCTTCAGAGTTTCTTTGTGTTCGCAGCTGTTACAAAATGTTTAAAGGCAATAGAGGTCATATCGGCGTTTCGATGGAGGCGAAACGCTAGGGCGCCTGTGTGCTGTGCGATGCCAGTGGACGTTAAAGATCCTCAGGAGGTCGAAACTATTCCGGAGCCTTCCACTACGGCACCTCTTTCTTCCTTTCTTCTCTCAGTCCCTCCTTTATTCCTTCCCTTACGGCGCGGTTAAGGTGTCCGCCGGTATGCAAGACAGATACTGTGCCATTTCCTTTCCCCAAAAACCAACTTTCATGTGCGATGTCAGTGCACGTTAAAGGTCACCAGGTGATCGAAATTATTCCGGAGCCCTCCACTAAGGCACCTCTTTCTTCATTTCTTATTTCACTCCCTCCTATATCCCTTTCCTTACGGCGCGGTTCAGGTGTCCGCCCAGATGCGAGACATACTGTGCCATTTCCTCCCCCCCCCAAAAAAAATTTCATAGATCAAATCATGGAGGTGATCGATGCCAATAGGTTATCTTTCAAGGGTGCCAAAAATGAAAAATCTAACGAGAAACAACGGTTGCAGAAGGAGGAATTCACTTAAATGTTCAGTGCGTACCTCCTTGGAAGTTTTAAATAACCCTTCCTCGCCCACAGCCAACGGAATTCAATCTTTCCTGTAATTCTCACCACACACTATGCGGCTGCTGTCCACACATCATTTATAAGCATTGTAATGAATGTCTAGACTGGAGAGCCGGATATAAATGGTACCGACTGTGATATTCAGAAAAGAGCGTACGTGTTCGTAGCTCGCAAGCCCCCATGCTGGCATCTAGCCTCACGCAGTGCAGTTTATGAGCGCAGTGCTGGTCGATGAAAAGTAACAGAGAAAGAAGCCAGAGCAAAAATACAACGTGCAAAAAGAAACGCCAGCTCAGACAAGCACGTTCACCGCAGACAGCGCATGGCCAGGAACGTCTACAAGCGAGAGCCAGCGCGGTACAAACATACGACGCAGACGACAGGGCATCCATCTTTGGGCACAACCCTTGGCTATATACGTTGCCTAGACACCACACCAACGACGGGCGGCCCCGAAGCAAACGCATTCGAGCGCGCCCCCTGGTGGAATGAACCGCGTTGCACAGCGGCAGACGACAACAACAACCAGAGCGCACGCTGGCGCACCAGCGAGCAGACGACAGCGGGGGCATCCATTTCTGCGCACACACCCGCTAGCAGACGTCGGCGACGGCAAGAAAGATCGGCGCGCCGCCAAGAAGAACGCCAGCGCCACCGTTTGAACAAAAAAGGAAGTAACCCCCCCTCTAGAGGCCAATGAACGCGCACAGCGCCGCGTTCGATGAACAACTCGGTACGACCACCGTTGGGGGTGAAAATTCAAGCGGCAAGCTTGAGCAGAAGCCCTGGACGTCTCTTGGGGGCCCCTGGTGGTGGTGGTTGTTGGTTGGCGCCTAGTAGAGGGAGTAGCGATTGAGGGGGAGGGGGAAGGGGGGAGGGCTAGACGACGGGGTAAGCCAGCTTACCCCAGTGGTGAGGTGGGGTGGGGGGGGGGGGGTAGTTTGAAGGGGGTTTCCCGTGGTGCAAATTACACCCTGCCAAAAAAACACTCGGCCCGGCCACGAAATATATACGCCTCCTGCCCACCCCTCCTCGCGAAGAGTGCGGTGCAAAATCTTTCTCGGCTTTTTTATTTAGACGCGGTGTGTTGCCCTCCGCAGAGAGAAACCTTCGGACCTGTCTTCCATTCCCCCTCTCCTTTCATTGGTTATTAATATAACACGCACTATCATCTCTTCTTCCACTCGTCCTCACCCATCGCCTTCCTTATACTTCGGCCTTCAGGCACGCCATGAGGGGAGAATCCTGTTATTATGACACTCCCTAATCCGACAGGCTTCGAAGCATGCAGGCACCAACGGCGACGGGTGCAGTCGTCGACCGCACTTCAAAAAGCTGCTACTGGCCGGGAGCTGGAAACGCCAACACTGTCTGGGCAGCAGCCAGCCGTGCCGGGCTGGAAATGAATTTCAATCACCGCCTGACGCGATGCCATGGGCTACCGAAGCGTTTAAAGCTCGCGGTTTCAGAATTCGCACTTTCGGAGCTTGAAACATTCCACTTCATCGCTAAGTGAGCGGTCAAAGACCTGAACTGTGAACAGCGATTTAATATAGACACTCGAAAAGTGGAAACGAGAAGTCATAATTACACTGACTCGTAACGTCGATGCCTGCGCTTGACCGCATAAAGAGGTTGGATCTGGTGGTAGTTTATTAGTTAGTGATAGCGTTGCAACCGAGAAAACGCCGTGAACAAATGTGCAGGGTTGGTTAAACGTTCCCAGGCCACAAGGTTTGATTTTCAGCGGCATATCCTACCAGCTATGACAGCAGTAGAGCTATCAAGATTCTCAGATGTGAGAGTGATGCTTCTCCTATCTTCTATAGAGATTTTTGGCTTCGGGGGTATCGTATAACTGCCCGACTATAGCGCTCGAAAGCAGACCCTGTGGCCTGGGAACTTTTGACCGACCCTGCACATATCGCAAGCAGTCGGCAAAGGTCGCTTACTTCCCCGTCTACACATACCAAAGCAAGAATCTCAGCGTGAAATTTTTGGTTTGGATAACGATTTCGCCAGTGTACGAAATAATAATTTCGTATGTTTTCAGCCACTGCACTGTGGGCTGCTATGTTCAGAATTGATTCAGTTGCACACACAGCTTCCAAATATACCCTCTAAAGCCGGAAATGATTATCAGCAATAACTACCCAAGATATATAGCGTATCTCGATCTGTGAGCTTAGCGATTTATTCCAGATAGGCATGCCTAGAAGGGAACGAGTGCCGACCGTATACAATGTAAACAAGAGTAAAAAGGGACTAAGCTCTCCTCTAGCGTGCTATCTTTTAACAGAAATGAGTACAAAATGAGTAAGCCTTTTTATAAATCAGAGTGCACTATAGAGGAAGCGTACTTTCTTTTTACACCTTGCTGTTTAGAGAGTATTATCCAGGCCTAGAAACGGTTACAAGTAATTCTATATTTCAAAGGGATCGGAAGCGGTAAATAAGCTCTCCAAACTTCAGAACATGAGCGCCAACAACAACAAAACAGAAAACACAACAAGAGCCCGAGCACGAATTCGTGTCTGAGATAAGCGTTCGAGTCGATGAGAGGGATTAGAGCCAACGGCGCGACACGAAGCTGAGATAGCGCCAACAACCTGGGAAATTCCTCTAAACAACGCGCGATTTCAATATTTTCTTATTTTCTTCCCGGTGCCTCGTTTTCTCGGGCCCACAGGCCGATGCTCGAAAATGACGTAATCGTGCGCGGCTTCCCAGATGTATATCTTGTGCCGCGTGTCGTGACCTCGGCGGGGAATGCCCGTCCAAATAGCACGTATCAGGAAGTCCCGCGGAGCCGACAAAAGCCGAAAGTTCGGAGAAACAAATTGGGCGTCATACTAGCGTTTTTATTTTTTCTCTTTTTCTCTACTCGCGAGAAGATATTGCAGAGCCCGAATTCCTAGGACGAAACAGGACTCTCGCTTTAAAACGGGACCCCTAAGAGCAGAGCGCCCAGTTAAACACGTTGCTCCGCGAAAATATGCGACCCGCGGAAGAAAGAACCGTTCGTTTCGAAACCGCATATAAAGACAACACAAGCCAAAGCCAGAACCGTAAAGAAAGAGGAAGCAGATGATAAAGTGCGCGCAGACGACCTTGAGTTCCTGCTTCTATATCGCCTGACCCGTAGCGGTATATATATCCAGGAAGTCACCGGTCCCGTCGTGTAAGAACACTGGTTGGCATTTTTAAGCCCGTAGATAAATAGAGGTAGAGGGAAGGAAATGCCGAAAGCGAATCGGAAAGGAGAAACTCGTTTGCCAGCCGATGGCCAATGTTGAATCGCCTCCTTCGTCGTCTGCTTTCTTGTTCTTTCTCGTCTGCTTCGACAGCAGACGGCGTCTCTGGCGGGCTGCTTGGCTTCGCTTTCTCACCGGGTGGGTTTCTTTGGTTTTAGTTTATTTATCGTTTTTATTTTATAGGGACTCTTTCTTGCCTTTCGGCGCGTTATCGCGATCTGTCGTTTAGTGAAGGCGCGAATCCGCGAGTTCTTATCCGCGCTCGCGTATAAGCCCCAGGAACACGCGACGATCAGCTCAGCGATGGCCGTCGCGACAAATACCAGTTGGTATTAGAGCTCGGCAGGTTCTCTACGTTTATCGTCTGCGATCTTCTCAGCCTTTTTTCTTTCTTCGCTACTTTTCCTCAGTGTGTTTATATGCTTTACATTGTGTGTTTTGTATTGTTTACATCGCATTCGAGTTTCGTTCTCACTATAGGCCTTCCATTTCTCACGTGTTCTCTTTCTTGGACATGGTACAAGCGTCGCGCAGACGGTGGCGCTGCACTCGCCATGATTAAGGGGCTAAATATTGCTTGTTGCTACGGTGGTCGGGTCAATTTACTCGCTGCTAGCATTTAGCGCGACTAAGAGGCGTATATAACAGTAGAAGAACGAAAAGATAATACGCATTGCAGTGAGGTAAATCGCCCTGCTATGGCGTGTACAGAAACGACTGATGAGTTTACTCATTAAAAAAAACAACAGCGAAGCGTTATTCATACATCCCTTTGTTGCCAGCTTTTGCTTTTCGCTGATGCTCAGTCAGTCCGCAAGTAATCTTCTTCTTAATACTGTTACTGCGGTATTTTTTTCTTATTTATCCATGATAATAGTAGTCACTACATCAAGCAGGATCACTCAATTTATGAACTATCTCCTGTCGCGGTGCTTGTAGCAGACAATCGCAACTTTCAAACGCCAGGAACACACATCAGTGCCAATTCCAATTCGATGTAGCTTATAAGAATGCCGTGGAGTCTTTTTCACGCAGACGCAATGGTATCGGGTTCAGGCGATGCAATACTTCGATGCTAGCCTGTATTTTGCCCGTTGTGTCATCAGGAGTCCCTCATTTCGGCACGCACCAGCCAGGACAGTCTGTCGAACACTGTTTTACTGCACGCTTGAAATGCGCTCGGTGTACGTGCTACGCCGATGACGCTCGAACCGCGCGCTTAAAACTCCGCACTAGAAGGCGCAGTTGCATCAAACTCGGGTGCGGTCTGGGCTTTGCATCGCTTCTGAAAGGCCTAGCACACGTCATGGACCGGGCGAAGTTACTGCTTATCCCATTACATATTCAAGCGTTGTCGTCCAACACGAGGAGCTACAGAGTCGACACATTTCAGAAGTTGTATCATCGCAGACGAATGCAACGGTCATTTACATGTCAAGCGTTGTTCATTCTTGCGACACGTATGTTTGCGAGCGCGCAAGCCTTGCGTCGTCTGCTATGCTCCCGCTGTACGCTTTGCCTCGACCGCCGTCTGCACGAACTCTCATCACGTCTGCCGAGCAAAAGAAAAAAAAACAAATAAAAAGCAGGGACAAAAGCAATGCGCGGGAAGCAAACGGCTATAAAAGAAAGCGCGTTCTGTTTACCGTCTTCCGTTGCGTTCGAATCTCGTATCAAGGGCGCGCTCAGAAACCAGGGCAATCGCATCGTGATGCGCACAAGCTGGCTAGCAGTGTTTGCGTCGCCCTCTCCTAGAGGGCGTCCGTTCTAATGGACGTAGCCATTAAGTTCCCTCTTCCCTCCTCTGACTCATCGGCACGCGGCGTTCAACCGCGCCCCAAAAGTAAAGCGATGACGTTTGGGCAGTTTGATGAACCCCAACGTCTCACGGTGTGTGCCTGTAAGCACGGTGCATGCGTGTGTGTGTTGCATAATGGAGTAATCTGCTCCTCACGAGTAGCCGTTGCTACGGGTCGGTTGCATTGCCGCATCCTTCCAGGAAGTGTGTGGATTCATTGTTTCTCAATATTCCAAATACTGGGCATAGACATCCCATGGTAACAACGAAAGCATGCGACTGAGTTGACGAGAATCAGATGAAGTGGAGGTCTTTGGAAATTTGCTGGAATAGCTATAGGCCGCGATTGAGGCAGAAAAGGAGCAGTCGGAGGTCATATGGAGAGCCCATTCTCCTGTAGTAGGCGTAGTTAGGATGATGTTGATGACGATGATGACGACGAAAAAGTGGCACGGCGTGCGTCGACGTTATAGTGTCTTTCATAATGGCACCACCACCTATCTACTTCTTCATTACTACGGTTAGCCGAATAAAAAATGAAAATGAAAATCCGTTTTTCACGAAAGCAAATGACGCACCTGTCTCACAGATATCGGTGGACACCCGAACCGCGCCGTAAGGCAAGGTAGGAAGGTGGGAGTCAAGGAAGAAAAAATACGTCTTCGCGTGCCTCGACTGCTGGTCCAAGTGACGAATACCCTCCTTCTAGTTACCGATAGCCTTATCGTTACGTCACTCATGCCACACAAACAGCGCAGCAAGGTATCTCATATGATTCGGCCACATTGTTTCGCCGTAACGAATGTGACCTGTATCGATATTCACTGTATACCTCTGGAAATAACTGTAGCACTGTTTTAACCTAACAGCGTTTAAGGCCTCGTTCATCAGAAAATCCGGTGTCGGCGTTGTTGGTGCCAGCGTTGTGGGCGAAACGTCACGGGCATAGCTCAGGCAGGTGGTCCCCAGAGAGCAACCTAGGAGGCATGTGGGCCACCTAGGTCACGTGACCTTGTGGCGTCATCACAACCTGCCCACAGTGGCAGGTTGCAGTTAATGATTGGTCGCTCGGGAACCGCAGCCTGGGCCGCACAAGGCCCACGGCTGGGAGCACCTGTCATCGCAACTAGGCAGTGGCGGATCGCTTAACCGCTGCACCATTGCGCCAGGAGTGGTATGAGAACTCCCAGGGATGTGTGGTTGTAAAGCAGAGAATGACCTTCTGCACATATGGGAATTACTTCATTACGCTATCTCGTCATACCCTTAAGGCGGAGCGTTAGTGTTCCCTCCAAATTTTTCCGCATGAACCGTTTCCTTGTAACACCAATTCTCGCGTCCGTCCTGCTGCAGTCGACGCGAATCCGTGGTCTCCGCCTTTCAAGACAGTGGCAGGTTGAAATGAACGGTTTAGGACGGAAGGGGTGGAGATGGAACAAACGTCCGTTGGGCTTCTCTCTATAGAGACAGCGACAGCTCAAAGCGCGAATTAAACGGTCTGCTGAACTTACTCGGCGTTTCTTAAGACGCCCTCAAGCGTGGTACGAACACCTGCGTCCCTAGACAAGTGGTAGTAGCAGACGAAAGCGTGCTTTAGAGAAGGCGGAAAGTGCGCGCTTGAAGACGATACAACGGATACATATATTGTGTCAACAAGATAGACAAAACAAAGTTTGGCACTAGACAATACGAAGCGTGTGTACACAAAAACGCAGTGCTGCTTAAGCTGCGTGCTTCAGGCTGGTGGACCTTTTAAAATTTCAAGAAGAAAAAAAAACCGGAGGGGACATTTAAGCTCCGCCTTAAGGGTGTGACGAGATAGCGTTATTTGGTTAATGCCCATATTTGCGGAATTGGTCATTCTCACAAGACAGCGACACCCCTCTCTTCACCATTTGCCCATAGGTCGAGGCCTATACACCACATAATCACAAACGGCACATTTTCATTGACCGGGAGGCGGGCAGGGGAATGCTGCATTTCTATTGCTCAGAAGGGGATCAAGTGGCCGCCAAGTTGTGACGTCATTCGTTGAGACTGGCATACTTATCCTATATCTATTACTAGCATGATTAGCCCGCTGCTTCTACTACTACTACATTTACAAAATTATTTAAACACAAAAAGGTAGCGAGCCTCAGTCGACCAACCAGCGTTTCGACGACAGGACTTGTCATCGCACTCTTGTCGAAACGGTGGTTTGCGGACTAAGGCTTTTGTAACATATCTCGTTGATTTTTTTTACTGCCGCTTCAACTATATTACCAGAACCATCAGCACATGTAGTGTGTAGTGTCGTTTTGGAACAGAAAAACAAAATTTTCGTGACTGCTGCTAACTACTACAACTGTCTACGCTTAATTGCTACCACGCACACTTCTGCGACAACCACAAAACAACTACCACTAGTGTACAACTGCTATATTTATACAACTACTACCACCACCACCACAATCACCACCACTACTACTACTACTACTACTACTACTACTACTTCTACCATCACCACCACAACCACCACCACTACTACTACTACTACTACAACCACCACCACCACCACTACTACTACTACTGCTGCTGCTACTACTACTACTACTACTACTACTACTAGTACTACTACTACTACTACTACTACTACTACTACTACTACTACTACTACTACTACTACTACCACCACCATCACCACCACCACCACCACCACACCACTGCAGCCGCAGTTGCTAAGTGTTTGTAGCGCTCGGCTGCTGACCCGAAGGACGCGGGTTCGATCCCAGCAGCAGCGATCGAATTTCGGTGGAAGCGAAATTCTAGAGGCCCGTGTACTGTGCGGTGTCAGTGCACGTTAAAGAACCCGAGGAGGTCGAAATTTCCGGAGCCCTTCACCACGGCGTCCCCCATAGCATAAGTCGCTTTGGGACGTTACACCCCCAACCATAAAATACTACTACTACTACTACTACTGCAACCAACGCTATGACTGGTACGCCGGAGACTCCGGTAAATATTAATAATAGAGCTCATTGCTGCATCTCCCTGCAAGCAAAATCTGGGAGCAAGATGTGTGAAGTGTGGCAGCAAGAAAAAAAAAAATCTTCACTGCCAACAAGTGGAGCCAGCGTAGCAGCGACTCATCCCCCACCGGAAGCGGGGCACCTGTTCTTCGCCGCCAGAGGTCGCCTGGCGAGGATGCCCCAGTCTGGCAGGGAATCCGGCTTTCGTCGCTACTGTGCGCAGCGAAGCGTTAAATCTGGCGGCAGGCCGAGACAAAGCGTATAGTTTACGAGCCACCCCGTGGCCGGAGCGCTGGAAAGTCCGGCGTTTAGTTATGCTCATTTTTTTGTTGTTGTTGTCACTGCCTACGTTACTTTCCTTTCATTTTTTTTACTCTTCCTCCATGACCCCACTTTTTCGGCCATTTTGCGTATGTTTTTCTTTAAACGCTGTTTTTCGGGTTTTCGCTCACCCAGTCTTCCTTCGATCGATGTTTGCACCGAATTGCTGTAAAGACAGCGCTCCATAGGGGATTTTCTGCGGAATTTAAGCACATTTTCATCGCCATTGAACCTTACCTTTGTTCTTTGCCTTTTTATTTCAGTCCTGTTCCGGTAAACGGCTTTGTAAAGAAAAAGATAGCCTGTCCAACTTGCATCTGAGGAGCTTTTTGTTCCCGCTACCTGCATTTTCTTCGCTTTAAAATGCAAAAAAAAACTAAAAACGATTTGATTCAGGCTGGGTGCTGTGCGATGTCAGTGCACGTTAAAGATCACCAGGTGGTCGAAATTATTCCGGAGCCCTCCACTACGGCACCTCCTTCCTTTCTTCTTTCACTCCCTCCTTTATCCCTTTCCTTACGGCGCGGTTCAGGTGTCCAACGATATATGAGACAGATACTGCGCCATTTCCTTTCCCCAAAAACCAATTATTATTATTATTATTCAGGCTGGACCAACGCCATCGTCACCGTTTACGTCCTAACCGAAAGCTTCATCCTTCGCACGACGTCAATAAAAAGTCCCGTCCACGCTGTCCAAGCTGAAAAGGTGACATGAGTCAGATAGAGGGCGCTGCCGACATCTCCTGTGTGGTTAACGTGATCTACGTGAGCATAAAGATGAGCGTGCTAGTATGCGTGATTTGCATCGCATAAACAATGGCAAAAACTGGTCGTTACATCTTTGGCCAGACATTGAACATTGGCCAGACATTGAACCGACGTTGGCTGTTACACTGACTGAGCATTCCATCCAGTAGTGCTTCGGTCAAATGCCAGCACAGAGCCAATGAAAGTGACCGTATTCGCTGCAGCTGGGCCACTGTCGGTGAAATGATGGCCTGCTGCTTGTGACGAAGGGTTCGGCGTAACTTTTCTTGTTACGTCCAAGAAAAGTCGGACAAAATATTTTCCCGCCCATCTGTCTTACGTAGGCAGTCTCTATTTTCAGTTTAGCCCGTTATTAATTACTGCAACTCCCTTCATGCCTTCCTTATCTTTTTGCTGATATCTTGGTTTGGTTTGGTTTATGGGGGTTCAACGTCCCAAAGCGACTCAGGCTATGAGAGACGCCGTAGTGAAGGGCTCCGGAAATTTCGACCACCTGGGGTTCTTTAACGTGCACTGACATCGCACAGCACACGGGCCTCTAGAATTTCGCCTCCATCGGAACTGGACCGCCGCGGCCGGGATCGAAACCGCGTCTTTGGGGCCAGCAGCCGAGCGCCATAACCCCTCAGCCACCGCGGCGGCCGCTGATATTTTGTTATAGCCTGGTCGGCTTATCTCCAATTTCTTCCTGAACGGAGTTGCTGGCATGTGCATGCCAAGCCCCGGTCAAGAAAAATATGCAGGCTCTGACCGAAAGCGACACTTAGCTCTACAGGCACTTCGGCTAGCCACGACTCCAGCACACCGATCTATTTATTTAATCATTCACACAATATCACCGAGCTAATTCTGATCCCAGCAGGATGGCTCTCCACGGGGAACTCCGTCTTTCGGAAAATCTTGCTTACCTTTAGCTATAGGAAACCTGGTATAAACATTTATTCACAAGTTTCGTCCAGAGCTTCTACGCTTTGTCCATTTGCCGCAGACTTTTGAAAAGGAACAGTCAGTGAGCCTTCCGAGAATATTAGCGCCATAGTCTCAAACTGTGCAAGACCCAAGAAAGACGTCTTCTGGTTCCAGCCCAGCCGGCATATTCGCTCTAACACAGTCCATTCAGCCCTCTACATCTTTAAGCCTAGCACGATCTGCGGCTTTGCGTGCGATATGACGCCTTCCTTTCGCCGCATCCGACATTTCAGAGCCCTTCTATTGTTCTTTCGTGCCTGTTCGTTTTCTTGCCCGTCTGCGTCGTGCACCGCTTCTCGCCTTTCTTAATCCTCGCTCGTATTTTGCTTTTCGCATGTCCGGAAGCTAGGGGCAAGTTTTCTTCGAAACAAAGCTCTCTACTGCATCATCGCAACCACCGGCACCATCATCGCCTGCACAGTGTGCCTACCATGGTCGTTTTGTTTGTGCACCGGGAGATGGCGCTCGCCCCTAAGAAACAAAGCAGCTGCATTATGTCGTCGCTCCGCACATGCCTTGCTCACGTTCGCATCTTCCTTACGTCCTTTGCCCTCGTGTTCGTATTCCTTCCTCTTTCTATTCTCTTCTTCAGCTTTCACGGCCACGTTCGTCCACGACTCCCGCTGGCTACTAAGCCCGGGCAGTTCCGGTCCCGGAGGTTGTAGAAAACGAAACCCAGCCGCCGCCTCCTCACGTAGCTCAAGGTAGAGAGCAAACTCGACCGCCCCCCCCCCCCCCGCCCCCCCCTCACCCCTGGGCGCAGTGTAAGCAGTGGGGGTCGCCATTAAAAACTCGTTTGCCGCTCGCTGGCGACTACGGCGGCAGGCCAGCCCAGCTGAGCTTCTTGGATGTGCGCACGTGCACGGCGGGGAAGGGGCGAAGAAGGGTCGACTGATGACTCTTCAAGGCGCTTTGTTCTTCCCTTTGTCTCTCTTCTTGTAGCCTTGCTGTGCGTTCCATACTGCTGTTGTTTAATTCATCCTCTTTCTTTCCTTCCTTCTTTCTTTTTCTCTTTCTTTCCTTCTGTCCTTCTTTCTTTCTTCGTGTTCTCCAGGAGCCTATGTCTCAGCTCTCCGGTCCGTCACCGTCGTCGTCATAGCTGGGGGACGTCCTTCACCTTGGCGCGATTCTGCAGTGCGTAGCTTGGGGCCCGTTTGCCTCTGCGCTGTACGCGAGCGCTTGTGTGTGACACCGGGGATCGTCCGAGTTCTTGACTGTGAGTAAATTGCTCGCCGCTGTTGTCGCCCCGACACCCTCCGAGACTTGGAGTTCGATTCCAAATTGCAATAAATGAACGTCGATGAAGAAGTAAAAAAAAAAATTAGTGGTGCTCAAAGCGGGTATTCTAGGTAAACTATCCGGAAATAATAAAAAATCTGGTCTCTCCATGTCCCGTTGTACGGCGGGATTTGAGCAAAGCATTCCGTAATAATAATAATTGGTTTTGGGGGAAAGTAAATGACGCAGTATCTGTCTCATATATCGTTGGACACCTGAACCGCGCCGTAAGGGAAGGGATAAAGGAGGGAGTGAAAGAAGAAAGGAAGAAAGAGGTGCCGTAGTGGAGGGCTCCGGAGTAATTTCGACCACCTGGGGATCTTTAACGTGCGCTGACATCGTACAGCAGACGGGCGCCTTGGCGTTTTTCCTCCCATAAAAACGCTGCCGCCGCGGTCGGGTTCGAACCCGGGAACTCCGGATCAGTAGCCGAGCGCCCTAACCACTTAGCCACCGCCGCGGGGCATTCCATAAGACGCAAAGCTGAGATCGGAAAATTGAAAATTACTGAGGAAAGGAAAAGGCGCAGTAACTGTCTCTTTGGGCATCCGAACCGGCCCGGCCGTAAGGGAAGGGATAAAGTAGGGAGTGAAAAAGAAAGGAAGAAAGAGGTGCCGTAGCGGAGGGCTCCGGAATAATTTCGACCACCTGGGGATCTTTAACGTGCACTGACATCGCACAGCACACGGGCGCCTTTTGCGTCCGTGAACTTTTTTTATTGTTGTTAGTGTTGTGGTGGCTAATGACTGGCAACGATTGGCCCATGGAAATCAATCAGTACCACCAAGCATACTGACCGAGAATTGGACGGCACACACTCAAGCACGTGCAGAAGTTTTATAGGCAAAAAAATGATTTTTTAGAAACCAGATTATGGGACCACGATTTCACCCCAAAAGGTTTAGTTCCCCCGTTTTCACCTTCAAACAAGCAGCAGAAAACAATGTGCAAAGGCAACACGAGGCTGAACTTGACCAGCTCGCTCCGCGTTTCATTGAATTAATTGCATTCTCTCTTCTGCAACGAGGCCTCTAGCATGCGACACAATACTTACTTGTTGCAAAGACAGAAAAAAAGCAATGAGTTAGCACACTGCCGAGCACCGACAGACGAAGAGCGTTTCCAAACAAAGTAACAAAGAGGGTATAGAGGAAGCAGACACAACATCGGAAGCCATCGTCTGCTTCAAAGTATGCGGAATGGTTCCCTCAGATCATGACGTCAAGAAGAGAACAACGTGCCACACTGTAGACACGACAAACTCATTCATTTCTTTGTTTTGTTCTCCTTCGCCTGCTCAACGGTCGGCGCAGCCGGGTCGAAGAGGCGAAGAAAGAACCATGGGGTATGAAAAAATAGACACGCAGCCGGCGTGACGAATGCACGCCGGGCACACACGAAGCAGACGGCACGAAACACGCAGACGATGACCAAGCCCCGGACAGTTTTGGCGGGTAAGAGATGGGGGGGGGGGGGGTGAACCAGGCTGCCGGAAACCGGAACATCGGATGTCAGACACCAACAACCGCGGACCGACCGACGAGACACGTAGCGGCAAACGGAATCATCAGATGACGTTGAGGTGCAGAACACAAACTGCTAGTGTGGTGTTTTTTGTTGTTTCTTTTTCACCCTTTTGAACGAGTAGCGAAGTGGCGTCTGCTCCCGACCAGACGACATGGCATCTGAGGATCCAGTTCTGACCGCTACGAATGCCTCTTGGCAGCCTTAAGTATGTGGGGTGCCGTACGAAACCTTGGAGCAGAAGGCAACGAAGAATGGGACATTTTCGGAGCTTAACTATTGTTGTTCAAGTGGTCTGCAGCAGCATATGTCTGGATACTTTGATAGCGTGCTTTCTTTTCGTTGTTCTTGTCGTCTGTGTTTTGTTTAGAGCAGGACGTGTCTGGTGCAGTACGTAATGCCCCAACTAGCGTAACTCAGTGACGTCCAGGCCACATGTCAACAACAGACGAAATAAGAAACGAAAATTAGATGCATTTAGGTTAAAATTATTAAAAAGTAGGTTCTCAGGCAACAGACACACGTGACGTCACTTCTTCTCAAGAAGCTTTCACTGAATACGTAACTATCAGTATGCCAGACGAACTTAATTTTTTTTGTCCAGTGAGCGACTAAATGGTGTTATTTTCGATTTCCTTTTTTAACAAAGTAGACAAATTTCAAGCAGAGTAATCAGTAAGGATACAAATTTAACATGAGGAAAGTACTGCTAAGCTAGGATCTCAAAATATGACATGCGGGAATTCATGTCTGAGAAGTGGCATCAAAAACTGGAGGTATAAAGCGTATATAAAAAAATCTCACTCACATACTCTTCGCGAATCCACCACGAACGAAACGATGACCACTGTATAATTCCGCACGACTCCCAGCTTGCACGGAAGGCAAGATGGCTCACGTCAACCACCGAGCAGACGGCATTTTCGGGGGCGTTGCGAATCCGGCCGGCGCACAGTTGCGTATCCGACTGTCTTCGCAGACCAGCCCGCTGCCGCCACGATTGGTTTCGAAAAACATAAAAAAAAGAAACTCCTTCCCTCCTGAAGTCGTAGTGGCCGAACCACTCATTTATTTCTCCGCCCCTTACCGTGCTCACGCGCCATTGTCGTCTGCCTTCCTACCAAGCGACACAACAATCACAACAATAAGTGCGCAGAACACAAGGCGTTTTCAGAACGGAAGCCAGCTAGCTAGCAATCGTGAGCGCGCAGTCACGCTCTTCATGACGCCACAACGCCCCGGTATCTACGTGAAACCCGGGCCCGCATGCCATTCCAAGGCAATATATCCGAGCCGAAAGAATCGAAGATTGACTCGATAAATGGCAACAATAGACTTCCGGTTTCCACTCGTGCCAGACGACTAGAGAGATAAACGAAGCCTAGGGACCAGCCTGTGCCCGGCTTCTGCTGTTCCTGTCTTACGTCTGCTAAGAAAGAGTAAATAAAAAGACACGATCTAAAACAAAAATAAAGATGGCGTCGGAAGGCTCGCTTTAGCTATAGACTTGCAGAGAAGGCAACGTGCGCAGCGCACGCCGTCTGCGTCCCCGTGTTATCCGGCTGCGCGCATAAGCAGACGGCAGCGTGAGCAGACGACAAATAAGACGGTGGCGTACGCAGACAAGACGACCGCACGCGCAGCAGACGACACGCCACGTTTCCGGCACGGTCGGCACCATTTCCTGCGGACAGTGAATGGCGATGGCTTGCTGTTTTAAAAACCATTTCGTCCGTTCTCTTTTCCGAGCTGCTTTAGTTTCGAAACTCAAAATAAGTCCATTCGGGCGTGACGCGACGCTCCTCGAACTCGCTGGCAGTTTGTTTTCCAACAATGGAGAACGACCGAGCAGCATCGCCGTATTCAAAGCTCACACGCAAGGCTTACGCAAGAGAACAGCAGGTGCACGTTTCTCTTTCGGAGCGAGACGCTAGCAGACGGCGTTGCTTTCATGTGTATACTTCTCCATGTTTCTTTTTTGTTGTCGTTTCCTGAAGCATGCAGAAGGCGTCGTTTTGTTCCTAGCAGCATAACAATTAACCGATGGCGTCTCCTCTCCGCTTCTTTTATTTTTCAAGTTCAAAGTGCAAAGGCCATTGTCTCTGCACGGACGTTCCCCCCTTCTGCTAGACGCCGGAAGCGGACGCATCAGCAGCTCCATGGCGGACAATAAACAGAGCCGTCTGCTAAGCAGAGCAAAGCCGAAGCCGTAGCCAGGGTCAAGCCGCGCTAAACGTGCAGGTTGCGCTGCGCCATTATTGTGGGCAGACCCAACGCATCGTCACCTGCGCGTGTGTTTGGGAGGTCGAGCGTCTTCTGCTGCCCGCAATTAGACGCGAACTTGACTGGCTTTGTTTCGGGGACAAAGACGAACGGGTGTGTTGCGCGCTCTCGCCCGAGCATTATTCTAGCTTTCTCATTTGTTCCTTGTGGTTGTTCCAGCCTTTCTCGTCGGAAGTTCATTCTGCGCGCTCGGCCGCTCGCTAAAAGAAGGAAGGCTTTCAAGTTCATAGTGAGGAAGTGAGGAGGTCAGTCAAGGATGCTCAGCAGGTGCACTGGGGAGGGGGGAACTAAAGTGCCGCGACGCTTTATCGAGGTAGAGAGCTTTGGCGTTGTTAGGCTTAGCGGAAGCAAAAGGCTCTTCACTCGCGGGGTTGCCAACTGCTTTCTTTCTCGGCTGGTGGGAGATTAGGGCTGTAATGAAGATTACAATAATAGCTGCATGGCGATGACGATGTTGAGAGCATGGGCTTAGTGTTTGACCGCTCACTTCAACCGGGAAACATATTAAAAGAGAAAATGACGGTCACGAAACATGAACGTATAAAACGCATGCGAAAAGAGACAAAAACACAGGGAGAGAAAATTTCCTACGCTTTCCAAAACTGATAAGACTTCTTTCGGAACTCACACTCACCCATGCTGTGATGGAAAATTATGTTCGGAGCATTCCATTATACCGGCCCTGCTTCGATACGTACGTACGTATCTATATATATATAGCGAAATAATAGCTAAAACAAAAAGACTCGCAGTAAATCTCCATGTCATACGCAACACTGGCTGCGTACACCACAACGACAGGATCAGAACAGTGAGGGCCTTTGTGCGAAGATCACACAAGGATCTTAGCGCAAAGGCTAGCTGTAATCACAGGCTGACCTGATTGCATTGCCTCACACTTTGTAAAGAGTTTAGTTTTCTGTACTGCCAAGACGCCCCGATACCAGGCAACGATGCCTACACTAGCCTGTACTTAAGAAGAAAAGATGTCATGCAATATTAAAAAAAAGAAAACCAGCGATTATACGGCAATGTGGGGAAGAGGTGCGCCTTGACGGAGGCAGTGAAAGTGGCTCCTTTTCACGGGGGCGCGTCAGTCAAGCCACTTGCTCAACATCAAGTTCACTGGCCCCAGTTACGCGGATAATCGTCGATAATTCAAGCGGCGTATCCGTCATTACGGGTTACGTAACCGAGTAATCTTTGCGCGCGAGCCGGAAAAAAAGTGGAAGAATAATTAAACCCTCTGCGCGCAAAGACACGGAGCAAAGATTTCCCTTTCTTAAACCACGCTGCGGTCCACGCCTTTACAAGTTACACCGCCGATGGGCGTGTAACTTGTAACGCAAAGAAAAGGTGGCAGAGAGAGAAAAAATAAAAAGCAGGCACAGGACCGCGGTAAAATGTAAAGTTTGGAACCTAGAGAAACACACAAGCATGGACAGAGAGTAGTCTGTTTCGAAACATCGGCGTGTAATGGAGCCGCAACAATGTTTACCTCCGAAACACGGAAATTGCCGGCGGCGACGCATTCGCCTGGCGAGGTCAGGGAGATCAATTTGCCCCCATTCATTGTTCGGTGTGACGCGACTAGCCGCAGAATACTTGAAAAGTGAAAAAACAAAAAGAAGTGCAGAGGGTGGGGATGGAGCCAGCGTTGGGGGATCACGGCTGATGCCTGTTACGTAAGCTCTATACACACCCTGGAGTCCGCAGTTGCTTTCAGCCTACGCAACTTCCAGCCAGCCAGCAATGGAGAGACCGTGAAACTACTAAGCGATTCTAGGTGGCGCTCTGGGGGCGTTTTTTTTTTTGACAGCGAGTAATGGTTTGTACACACGTAACAGCTACATGATAATGCAAACCATGCAGCGTTGAAAAGTAAATATACGGAACGGTAGGGCGTGAGGGGGGGGGGGGGGGGGTGTTCAGTAAGGTTTACTGGTATTCTGGACTGTAACTTGCCCCGGCTTCAATCGCACACTCGGAAGGTGTTTCCCAATGTAAACAAACATTTGTGTTTGCCAATGTAAACAAAACGTTTGAACAGTACGGCCTCGGCGTCCGACCAAGAGATCACTTATACAGCGCAATGCTTGTAACGTTATCAACATACTTCACTCACAGCAACAAAGCTTTCAGGAAAAAGGTCATTCCACGTATTCATTACGATGCACCATCATTCAGTTCCATCGCTAAAGCCGCCAAGGAGAAACGTGTTCAGCACCTCTCGTACATGGCGTACTCCTTTCTACAGCAGTGTCAGGATTTTTTGTTCATTTCTTGTAAATATTTATGGCCAGATACAGCTGCTTGTCCGCCATTTAAGTCAGCGATCTTTTAGACCACATCGTTTTCAAGTGACGCTCGCCGGATTGATATAAAGCATGATGGTTTGAGCGAGTCAGTACTACTTTGAAATTTCACCGCATACTCAGGACGGGAAGACAGCAACGCAGACTGGAAGCGCCTGGGTGTGCGTTCCTGTTTTGCATCCCGTCCTGTGTGTGCTCTAAAGTTTCAAGAAAAATATATTGCTAGCCTTCTTTTCTTCCACTTTACCCTTGTTTCTTTGTACACACTGCCGCATTTGTAGTTTCCAACATTTTTTTTAAGTTCGTGTGCTATTTTGTTTATTGTTATGTTCTAACTTCCCCTGCGTTGTTTACTTTCGTTTTATATACATGTTTACATAAGCCTGCTGCAAAGCCCTTCTCCTTAGTACTGCTTTCCTGCAGGGCTTTACGGAGCGACAGCATTAACTCCTGTCCCTTGTAAAGATGGTCCCTAGACTGCCATAGACTTCTCATAGACTCTCTTCCCTTTCTATAGATATTTGTTTTTGTCTAATGATAGTCTACAGACTGTTTATAAAAAAAGTCTCACAAAAGTGTGTCTTCATAAATCTACAGATTGTTTGTAGACTACTCTAGGATTTGTATATAGAAAGTTTATAGACTGTGCAGACCAAAGCATATGGACAGTCTATAGACTTTCAAAAGAAATTAAGAAATTCTTTTAAGGGGTGTCTCCTGATTTGAGCGTTCCCTTGAATGTTCTGTAGTTTTCGCTAAGGCAACGAACCAACCAGTCTGCACTTTCCAACACAAACTCTGCTTTAACCCAAATCTTCCGTTTCTATCTTCTTTCGAGTGTTGCTAAGCTTTAGATAAACGTTCCGAGCAAGCTGCTGCTGTTCTGCATGAATCCCAGCTGTTTCCGGTAGGTCTATAAAACTCCTCTCACTTCCGGTGCTTTCAGTATCGCTAAACTGTGTGCCAGATAATCTTCATCCGTTTTAAAGACCAAAGCTGTCGCTTTCAGTGCCCAGAGGCTTGCGTTGACAGCGCCTCAAGTGGCCAAGGAGCGCAGAGGCTTCGGAGCACGCAACGAGATAAAAAGTCCAAAAGCCTGAAAGGAGATGGCGGGGGGCGGGGAGGGGAGCGGGGGGGGGGGGCGGGGGGGCGGGGTAGGATAGGGCTAACTTTGTTTCGAATCGCTGGAGCAAAGAGAAGCTCGTTCGGCTGCGCACGGCACGCCACCTGTCTGTCCGTAATTACAGCTCCCCTCAGGCACGGGCGGCGCACTGTCTTCGTAGTACGTGCCCTCTTGAAAGTGAAGCCGTCCACTTTAGTGCATTTGCTTTCGTTCTTTAATTTTTCCTTTCTTCCTCGCCTGGCTGCTAATTTCTGCAGCCTCGCTGAAGTCTTAGCACGCGCCAGGAAGGCGCGGTTGTTTTCTTCGGATACTTTGTACTTTCAAAGTAAAGGATGCGTTCATGATGATGTGCGTGAAGGATTGCAATCGCCATTTCTACTCCGGCTACTCAGTTTTGCAAAGCAGTGGAATCTCCTTATTTGGAACCCGCTCAATTCGTACGCCCGCTTTACTCGAACTGATCCAGTGGTCCCGACAAGAAGAGGAGTATATTATACTCCTTAGTTCGAATTCCGATACAATTAAACAAACTTCTGGTCCCTTTAGAGGTTGAAATGTTGATATCTGATTGTACTGAAGAAGAACACTAAACTAATTAAATTAACAAAGGCAGAAAATTGATAAACGCTGAATAGGAGAAGGAAAAAGAAATATATGAGCAAAGTCATCCCACTCGATTCAAAATTTTCCTCCGAAATTTTCCTTGAGAACGTGCCCTTCTCCATACATTGATTTTTTTGCACGTACAGCCTCAGTCAAAAGTCCTCGAGCCACATGGTTTCTACGTAATCGTTATATTCAGGCAGTCAAAAAACCCGTAAGAAGCGACGGCGAGAATTTTCCGTTCCAAGACAAATTTGTACTTTCGGGAGGGTTGTAACAGCTCAGCTCGGCCGCTCAAGACTAAAACCCTTTAGTCTGAATACTTCTGAGCACGGCTATACAAGAACGTGCATGAATAATATATGCACGCACACGTATAATACCCCTACTGGCTAACTATACCTCGCGCTTCCCTAACACCAGGTGAACAACACATTTCCTGCATCCTGATTAAAAGGCAAGATAGAAACGTGCCGGACTCTCGCCTCTCTTCACGCCTGCATGGCCAAATCACGACACCCCCGAATCAGCCCCTCCGTATACGACGCAGGCTCAACGTACACAGCCCTCCACACTTCACTGCTTCCCTCCTCACTTCAAACACCCCCCCCCCTCCCCTCCCCCAACGGCACAGACCCTGAGCGAAGCGCGATTACACGCACCTGCCCGAGGAAGCCTGCGAGGTGCGTGCTCTAGCACGACAGCACGTTTTGGAGCCGCGAGCAAGTTCGCCGAACACCCGGTAGGTGGCTTCGCTCAAGCGTGAGACTGCGGCCCTCGCCCCAAACTCCCCCATCACCGTCACTTTTATGTTTGCGTGTTTTCGTGTTATCGTTCCCCCACTACTAGGTTGAGATAATCGCTTGCCCCTCCTAGCGCCCCCCACTCCACTTCTCGCGGTCAAAGCGTCCGCTGCTGCCCCCTGGCGGCCGCGGTGGTCTCGCTCTGATGGCTCCAAGCACCTGTTGCCCACCGACAACGCAGAGCAGCTGTGACCGCTTTCCCTTTTGCCTTGCACCTGTTGTTATTTTTGTTTTTGCTTTTTTCTCCCCAGCCACGTGTGTGGCTTACTTGTTTTGTACTTTTTCGTGCTGGTCAGGGATTCCCGACCGACGGCTCCAGGTGACCGGATATTACTCACGCTAATAGACGCGCACTCGGCGACGTCAAGGCGGACCAGGTGCTTGTTTAGAGGGGGTGCGTTAAGAGCTGCAGGTTCCACAGGACTTCGCTGCGCACTGACTGTGATGAACTAATCGTAACCGACAGGTGCTGAGGCGCCACCTCCTGAAAGCGAAATACGAATGCTGGCAAAACAAGCTTTGCTCACTGCTGTGTAACAGTCATTACACGGAATGGGCAGATTGGGACAAAAGTCCATGGGCCACAAGGTACGCTTTTGGAGCTCGTAGTGGGGCCCTCGCTACAACCCTCCAGCTAAGAACCTGTGGAGAGTAAGGAGATATCTCGCCATCACCCTTGAAGACCTGGGTAGTTTCCTAAGCACCGTGAGTGCCTGAAATTATTTCTCAAACGCAGACCTTGTGGCCTGGGGACTTTTGATCTAGCCTGCATATCTGTTTGCCCGAAGCACAGGAAAATGGGGAAACACAGGAGCACTTCCAACTTAACAAGACGGTAAACGTGTTCGGTTGTGGAGGTGGTTGAGCAACTGGAAGCTTGTTTGCTTGTGAGTGTGTCCTAGGAGGCTGTAGTAATTATCTTAGTGAGCGGGTAACAGAGATCGAGGGGAAAAAGACAGCCCTTCTCTCTTCCACCTTCACGCCCCTCCCCTCTGTATGTAATAATAATAAAAAGCTAAACCGAAGGGCCCTGTCCTTGAGAGTGATGGAACACGTTCATCGGCCGGTGCCCACTAGCCTATTTTTGGGCTCCTCGGTGTACCGGTCAACTTTCGGGGTCTCGTGCATTTCTTCGCCCGAGGGCGCTGTCTCTCGTGCCTTGCGAACGTTGGGTACGAAGTATTTGCGAACGCGCTCCACCCTGTACTACGGTGTGATGTTTCGCTTTCTTGTAGGCACGCCCGGAATGTAACTTGGAGACGACGCGTTGGACGCCATGTAGCTGGCCCCAGCAATTAAGAGCTGATGGAAGAGCGCGATACATCAACCCAGTATATAATACAAGCGCTTAGTGTAAGATTGGTCGCCTCCGCGTTATTCACGTCTGAAGAGCTTGTGCTCGAGCGTAAATCTGAATAATAATAATAATAATAATAATAATAATAATAATAATAATAATAATAATAATAATAATAATAATAATAATAATAATAATATTAATAATAATAATAATTGATTTTGGGGAAAAGGAAATGGCGCAGTATCTGTCTCATATCGTTGGACACCTGAACCGCGCCGTAAGGGAAGGGATAAAGGAGGGAGTGAAAGAAGAAAGGAAGAGAGAGGTTCCCTAGTGGAGGGCTCCGGAATAATTTCGACCACCTGGGGATCTTTAACGTGCACTCACATCGAACAGCACACGGGCGCCTTAGCGTTTTGCCTCCATAAAAACGCAGCCGCCGCGGTCGGGTTCGAACCCGGGAACTCCGGATATATCTGAAGCAAATTTTCAAATTGTGGCCATTAGAGCATGTTGCCTTTCCGTGCACAGAGTGTGCCATTGGACTTAACTATAAAACAGTAAATAACCCATGATGACTTTTTTTTTTCATTTGCTCCTCCGGACAACATACAGGTATTGCCCACGAGGCAAGACATAATGAGGTGCTGAACCTCCTGACTGGGTCGTGACCTCGCGTGAGTTTCAGCAGCAGGAGCGGTATTCATGTCTACAAACGGGAATGCGCTAACTTTAACATTATTTTCCCCTAATTCCTCTTCCCCAGTGCAGGGGAGCCAACCGGCACCCCTTTCTGGTTAACATCCCTGCATTTCCCTCCTCCGCTTTATCTATCTATCTACACAGCAGCCACAAAATGAAATGATCAGCTCTGCTGAATAAATACAAATAAGAGTGGTGATGAACACTGAATTACATAGACAATAATGTATACAATGCAATACAAAAAAGAAGAAAAAAAAATGTCTTTACTGCAACACTTTCTTTTCCCGTCTGTCACTTCTTTTTCTACGCGCTGTTTTTCAACATGCTCTCGCATTACCAGCTTGCCAGTTAGTCGACATGTTGTTGTCGCCGAATCACAATGTTAAAAAGCCAGCGTAGCTAAAAGTTCTAAACTCGGCCTGCTTGACACATGTACCACGCAGGAATTTAGTGTGCTAAATTTTTATTTCACAAGAGAAAAAATAAAGCAAGACCATCGCTAAAAGAAATACTTCACACTCAACAGCTGAAGAATTGAACCAGCGCACGTTGTACCACAGGCAATAGTTAAAAACACCGAGTCACGTAGGCTTCGAGTTTGAGAAGACTTAGAAGAAGGGAAAACTTGAAATGAAGGGAGATAGATGATCACGCTTTGTGCGGGGCTTGGAAGCACGGAATCTCCGTGGCAAGTGCAAGACAGGCGTAACTGGTTATCGCTACGAAAGGTTTTTCCTTAACTCGAATTTATTTGATTAATAACTATAATTTGATGACTGCGATAGGCACCGGTGAATGAACTCTATGAGCACATAACCCCAAAGCAGCCAATCTAAGCCCCAAGATTCCAAAACGTCTCATCTATATCCTTGCCTAACAATGCGAACAAAGTTTGTCTCTGTGCAGTTTAAAAATTGACATTGAAGTGTTTCTTGTTATCCTGCCCGCGATACCCACGCTGACTGCAAGCATGTCTAACACTTATGAACAAAAATTTTGAATATTGGAAAACTGTACAGTACTGTTATTAAAATATTGAAGGTAATGATCCGTTCTTCCCATATGTAGCAAATTATTTCTTTCAAAATTTTTTCATCGCTTGCACCGAGCAGTCAAGGCTGCCACAGGAAACCGATGGAGCACGCTTTTCACAGTATCAAAAACGTTAATAGCAAAAAAAAAAGAACGCAATCCTGTCGCCGGGAGATCTGCGCATATATAGATTGTTATAGTGGAATCTTATGTTCATAAACTCTTCACCGTTCAAAAATGGTTTCGTCCACAATTGTTGGGTCTGATCTCGCCCTACCGATCAAGCAGTGGATGAGAGAAGCCATGGCCGTGGTAGCGGTTATACTCTGCAGACCAGCGTCTCTCCCATGACAGTGGCGGCGGGACGTACCGCGTCACGATCACTGTTATTACCCAGCTCCCTTAGACGTGGCCTCCGAGCGTTCTCCGCGTAACCACGAGCTCGGAGGACCCGAGTGATCGGTCCTTCTCTGGCGGCCTTGACACCGCGTTCTCGCCAGCTTTGTCTTCGCGACTGCCGCTTGTCTTTCGCCCTTTCCCCGACGCTGATGACGCGCTTCCCGACCGCGACGCCCCCTGGCGGTTGACAACCTTTAGCTGACCTTGGGATGTTGAAGTACGCAAGTGTGCATGCACCGAGAAATCGCTGCGTGATACGAGCACAGAGAAAAAAAAGATGATAGCCCGTGCTAATTTTTTTTTGTTCTCGTCTTTTCTCGATCTAGGCGAGAATAGAAAGCTTGGATTGATCACGCTGCTTCTGACGCCACTCGGAATTACAGGAATGCAGGCGACACACAAAGAAGTGGCTTCGCTACACTCTAAATAGAAATGCGTAAAAATGGAGTAAGCTGTCCTCTAGAGCGCTTCCTTTTATAAAAAGGAGTGCGCTAGACGACAGCTTACTCCCCTTTTTACTCCCATACAGGTGTATATAGGTTAAGAGTGTAGGAACTGCGCCGCAACATCGGTGGAGAGGATGTCATTATCATCTTCTCTTGCAAAGGTTGTTTGGAACAAAGTGCACAAAAGTCCCTTGTTGTGAGCAGTTATACGTAGCGAGCATCGCAGTCGACTTATTTTCGTTGTGGAGATGGCGGTTGCGAGCTTTCTTAGGTTCGTGCAGAAATGTTGACAGAGCAAAGAAACAGAGCATTGGTTAGGCACGCGCAAAGCTCTGGAAAAAAAATTGGCAAGCTTCTATAATACCCTTATCTACCCTGCTTCAGAAGCTTCTTTTCATTTTCAAAGATTAAGCTTTTACTTATTTTTTTCTACAAGTTTTTCAGAGGGGCGTAGCCCAAATGCGAGAACATGCTAGCAGACGAACACAAAACCAGGAACAGAGAAAGAAGCAGACGACTCGTGCCTAGGGACGCCAGTAGGTGGCGTTCCCTTCTCGTGCACTCTAGAGTATAGGCTTTACTAAAGTCTATATAGTAACTCTAATGCACTCTAGAGTCGCTCTACTGCACTCATCTTCATCTGCGCTGTTTACTCCGATGCCGTGACGTTGCACATGTAATTTTGCTACTTCCACTCGCGCTCACAGTTTTGAAGGTGCAAGAGAACTCGAAGAGTTGGCTTTATGTTTTCCGCCATTTCTTTTTTATTTCCCGTTCGCTGCGGCGCGCCCTTCGGCGCGGCTAGAGGGCGGGTCGCATTCCTTTTCCTCCAGCTTTTCGTCTGCATCAACGTCGTCGCTGGGGCACATTCGCTTTCAACGGCCTCGCCTTGGCAGGTGACGCTTCCACCGACCCTGCAGCAACGGTCGAGAGCAAGACCCCCAGAAGCTCTCTTTTTCTGCTTCTATGCTCTCATATTTCTTTATCTTTCTGCTGTTGGATCCGCCTACTTCTTACCCTGCTCGTACGGTAACAGATGCCAGACAAAAAACGAAAACAAAAACTGGAGTAGCAGACGACAGGCAACACTCAGGGCAGGCAGACGACAGGCGCAAGAGAGGGAAAAAAGCAAAAACAAGGAAGCATAGCAGACGACAACCCGTGGAGCAGGCGACAGGCTCAAGTGAGAATATCGGCGAAAATCAAACAACGAACCTAAGAACAGAAAATGAGCTATTCGAAAAGCAAACAAGTCCCCGCGTAAGCCTAGTTTTGTTGTCTGCTTGCTGTGTGGTGGCGCCTTCGGCGGGCGTATTACTGTCCCGGGAGCGGTGGATGGATGGCTCGGCGTTTTGTAATTATACTCTTCCCAGGGAAATAGCGAAGGCATCGAAGAGAGAGAGGACACCTCGGTGATATAAGAGGCGAGGCGTCGTGGTCGTCGAAGTGAGGGTCGGCAATCTTCGGATACGATGTTGCGTCATGCACGGGGCCCGAAGAGGTGCTTTCTGGGGCGGCACTTATAGGCGCACCGACGATCGAGACGATGTGGTGGCAAAATATCTGGGACGTCAACTTGCATAACGACCACGTGTCCCGCGCAAAGCGCATGTGATACACGTCGCGCCATCTGTAGTGTGCGCTCGTTATGATCTTGTCGATCCTGTCTAGTAGTTCGTTGCGTCCTTTTGTAACTTTCCGACGCTATAGTTTGAAGCCCCAACGCTTGCCAAGCTCGAGTTTCCTAGATGGGTACTAAGAACGTCATCTTTGAATAGAGATGGTGGCAACAGTCACCTAGCTTGCTATTCCTTCGTCTATTTCTTCTAACCGTTTACTTCAACCATAAGGAATGCCCACCTTGAAATTCACCTCTTTTTTTTTATTTAAATACTCAACAACGCGGCCAGATATCGCTGGCATCTTTAGGCTAGCCGGTAGCGAAGGCCATGTAATCAAATGGGCAGTTGCCACATATAATTGTGCGAACTGAAACTATAAACTGCGGTGATATGGTACGCCAACGCGTTGACAGTGATGACCTGCACTTCCTAATAGCTGTAAAATGTGCCTTATAAAACTGTTTCTCCGCTGGCACAGTCTGACGGCCACAAAGAAATCAACGAGATGTAGCAAACATACGAAATTCCGGCCGCAATTTTAGACGTTCAGCGCCATGCTGTAGGGTAGACGTGCGGCACGTGGCGGTAGAAACGCGAACTAATAGCGTCTGTTCATATTTGCTGGCTATCGCTCATAGAGTTGCATTCCGACGCTTGCATTTTCTTATTTTTTTTCACTTTGGGATAGTTAGATCAGTTTTTGCCACCTGCAAAGACGCTGATAACAAACGCCACTTACTTCCACCGGATTACATAAGCGCTCTTTTATAATTCTCTGTTTGGACAGGGGGCGGGGTGCTGCGGATAACGCTGCCTACGCAGCATCATCATGTTACACACCTCGGCTGCTGATCGAAGCCATTAAAGTTGAAGCCAACGTTGATGACAAGCTATTAGCTATCCCGTACAACTCCACAACGCTGTTTTTAATCCTGGCCTTTGGTCTCTCGTCACGTCGTTATAAATGATGCAGTCAGCCTCGAAGACCGCAGATGTTCCTTGCTTGTGGCGATGGCGCTCAGGTGTTCATAGATGACTAACAACTTTTGAGGCCATGGGGCGAGCGTGATTAGAACGCTTCACGCATGAGTATGGCCAGTTGATTGAGGAGAGTCGTTAGAGCGAAGAGACTCGGCAGCAGGTTAAAACGAAACTAAGAAGCCGCGTAGGCGACTGGACCGCGGCCAGCAACCTTATGAATGCAAATTGCTTCGACGGGGGAGGGAAGTTGAAGGACTCCGGACCGGCCATTATCATCCGTCCTACGACACCCCGCCAGCTGTCACTCGGCCGGCTGTGCCTACGCGACGGTTACAGGATTGTAGTATGTGACGTCACCACTGCTTTCTGAGGCCGGACAACTCAGGAGGAAAGCCTTTCTCGGTCTTTCCTGATTGGTATCTTTAAAAGTGAGACTGGCTTGTTGTACACTAGGCGACGCATGCCTAACGAGGCAGCGTAGCGAAGTAATGTGTAGCGACTGTACCGATGCAGGAAGTTTAGATTTCAGGTAAACGGCTCGCCGTTCAAGGAACATAGCACCGGGTGTTTTAGGACACCGGAAATGAGTGCGGGTATAACAGTCCCGAAACGGCTGAAAGTCGCACACCGTAATCTTCCCAAACAGGCCTTTATAAAGGGACCGAAACTGCAGTCCACCGAATTAAGCTTTCCACCGACTTTCGCCGCAATGCATAGTTCCATCAAATGCAACACGATATTTCCCTTTGTCCGAGATTAAGTGCAAAGGTTTATCTGAACAGGCAACCTTAATAGTCAAACTTTGTCTCTAACTCTCGCCACAAAGTTTATGCTGCGATAAGATGGCTAGCTTCTGCGTCGTGCGCGTTGGCATCAAAGGTAAGCTGATATTTCTCTTACTGACTCTGACGATATTTCACCGGTTGCCCACCGGTGATAAAACGTGTGCTAGCTCTACCCTTGGCTTGGTGGTGGGATTATTTGGGTGAAATGCTTGGGAAATGCGTCTTTGGCCTGTCAGCATCATTATCAGTACACAGGTACGTATGCGGCCGGACAGAAGTTTCAGCTGCCTGTCTTCAATTTTCGGTCCCTCAGGCGAGTACTTGCTGCATACAACTGTCATGTACTCTTGTATTGAAGGATATATGTAAGTTGCTGCTTATAATACCCAAGTGCATGTCGTCTACACCCTAATTCATTCTTATTCTCCAGGCAACTTCTTACGGAGCGGATCTGAGACCACTACTTGGTTTGGATACATCAAGTTCCATACCACTTTGAGTAGTTCACTGCCCGTTTTGAACAGTTCTCCTGCAAGACTGCTTTAGTAAGTTCACTTTGTTCCAGCCCACAACAATGACTAAAATTTGATAATGTTCCGTCATATCGTGAAGTGTATTTTGACAGCATATGTCAGGCAGTCATCCTAATCGTACTATATAATACCATAACTCAGCCTGAATGGCGAGCATTTGCTGCTCTGCCGGCGTGTCGTCTTATTCGAGCAGAAACGTATTAAAAGTACACGCTGAAGCTTTCGCATTAAGATTTAAAATTTCCTGGGAATAAACTATTTTGAACTAAGTGTGAAGACGGTCACCAAGCAATTGGAGCCTCTCTGAAAACGACGTGCGCACCAAAATACTAGTTCGCTTGGCCTGCAGTCATACAAAGAGCATTAGTTTGCGATCACATTTAGTCGCACTTTTATGCATTACTTTTTTTTTTGAAACCCTCTTAAACCCTCTTAATTACTTTTTTTTCTGGGCGGACAATTGAAGTTCGCACAAGTCGAGAATTACACAGTACCGATACACAAATGCGCTGCTGTATACGATACAAATAAACACTATAGAGTTTTCCACAACTTCACAGTTCGAAGAAAATTCGCTTTCCAGTCCGGTTCGGGTAGAGCTTGGCTAAGCTAAGCTGTACTATCTACGATGACAGAGTGAGATTTTTTTGATCAACTACGCTAAGCATGAGCGTCATTCGTGTCGTGAGTATTGAGGGAAGGCTGAAAAATAGTGTCGGTTTCTAAGGGATGATTGCCACTGGCATGCACTTTAACCCTTCTTCTATACAGCCTGTGAGGAAGACCGATATCCTTCCTTTCGTATCCATTTGGCTACATTCAAACGAGCGTTAATCTAACTATATTCGTTCAAGGAAATATGATCTACCTTGGTGACTTTCCCAAGTGCAGTACATTTGTATACTTGCTGTGTACTATTTGCGGTTCGTATTATACATGGAATACAAGGTGGAACGCACGACCTGCTTGTCCACAGCTCTAGTTCATCGCGCAAAGGCTCTTATTCTAACGTCGCCATATAGGCTTTTTCAGGATGTCTGCTGCGCTAACCGGATACTCAGGTCCAGTCATCTACAGCTCCTCAGTAACAGTAATAGCACGGTGTTTTGGGTCAATTGGTTGCTATCCGTAATGTAGAAAAAGATTCGAAGTATAAATAAAACGCACACAGACGCAGGACGCTTAGCACACTAAGTGCCCTGTCTTGTTTGTTCCTCGTCTTCTGTGTGCGTTTTATTTATGCTGCGAATCTTTTGTGCATTACGCTCAGTAACCGGACCCGTTATGAACGTACCGTTCTATACATCAGCCGTAAATTTCGCGTGCAATAACAATCCGAAAATAAGACCGGGCCTACCCGGCGACCTATAATAACTAAAACAAAGTGCATATCTACGTTTCCGGGTTCGAGCCCGACCGCGGCGGTTGCGTTTTTATGGAGGCAAAACGCTAAGGCGCCCGTGTGGTGTGCGATGTCAGTGCACGTTAAAGATCCCCAGGTGGTCGAAATTTTTCCGGAGCCCTCCACTACGGCACCTCTTCCCTCACTCCCTCCTTTATCCCTTCCCTTACGGCGCGGTTCAGGTGTCCAACGATATATGAGGCAGATACTGCGCCATTTCCTTTTCCCTAAAACCAATTATTATTATTATTATTATTATTATTATTATTATTATTATTATTATTATTATTATTATTATTATTATTATTATTATTATTATTATTATTATTATTAAGTACATATCTACAGGGCCCAAAACAAAGAACATATCAACAGGGCCCAAAACGAAGTACATATCTACAGGGACTTCACTACCAGGTGTGATTGCCGAGCCTATCGAACCGGCCGCGCGCAATCGACCGGTGTATACTGTGCGTGTACGCGATGGATCATCGACGCCAAAGGAACGACGCGAATTGCACCGAAAGACAAAGCTCGAGAGAAAAGAAACACAAACACCACACAGCAGGCGAACTCGTATTCGATAATCACCGCGAAGCCGTAGCGAAAGCAATTCACGGCCTACGCTTTCTCGACAGCACGCCGGAATGCAAAGAAGGGAACCGAACAAGAAGAAAGAGCAAAGAAGAAGGAAAGAGTTGACGTGGAGGGGTATGAGAGGCTCAGTGAAAGAAAAACAAATAATAAACAAAAGATAGAGAGATGGAGGGGGGGGGGGGGGTACACGCCGGAGGATAATCTGCTATAAACCTACGCAGGGAGATGGAGCCCGAAGGCATCACGATCGGCGCGCTGTTGGGGATGCGTGCAAGTGTACGCAACTGGCGGCTGAATGCATGCAGTCGGTGCGACGAGAAATTGCTGAGCGGCGCAAGTTGGCTGTGTGAGAAGGAAGCTGTGTAGTCCTGGTTCGAGATCGATGCAGGAAGGACACGCGATTGAAAGCTCGTGGCCATGCAGCTTAGCGAACAGCCGCAAACTGTATGAAGTGCAGATTTCTTGCTCACCGCTTTCAACTGCATACCCGCAGTGGTGGCTCAGTGGTTAGGGCGCTCGGCTACTGATCCGGAGTTCCCGGGTTCGAACCCGACCGCGGCGGCTGCGTTTTTATGGAGGAAAAACGCTAAGGCGCCCGTGTGCTGTGCGATGTCAGTGCACGTTAAAGATCCCCAGGTGGTCGAAATTATTCCGGAGCCCTCCACTACGGCACCTCCTTCTTCCTTTCTTCTTTCACTCCCTCCTTTATGCCTTCCCTTACGGCGCAGTTCAGGTGTCCAACGATATACGAGACATATACTGCGCCATTTTCCTTTCCCAAAATCTAATTATTATTATTATTATTATTATTATTATTATTATTATTATTATTATTATTATTATTATTATTATTATTATTATTATTATTATTACTTTCAACAGTGAAGCGACAGTGGAATATTGCAGGATACCGATATGAGCACATTGGCGGTGATGCTCTAATCTATCGATGCGTACAGAAGTCTTGCTTTTAAAGTTAGTCCTGCGTTCGCATCAGTGGGGTGCGTTTCTGACACAAGTAGGGCATTCTGGGAGAAAAATTTTATTGTTTGTTTTATGGGGTTTAACGTCCCAAAGCGACTCAGGCTATGATGGACGCCGTAGTGAAGGGCTCCGGGAATTTCGACCACCTAGGGTTCTTAACGTACACTGACATAGCACAGTGCACGGGCTTCTAGAATTTCGTCTCCATCAAGATTCGACCGCCGCGGCCGGGATCGAACCCGCGTCTTTCGGGCCAGCAGCCGAGCGCCATAGCCACTGAGCCACCGCGGCGGCCAGGAGAAAAAATTTGAATATTGGAAGAATGTACGGTACGTGCTTCTATGGAAATATTGAAGGTAATGGTTCATTCTTCCGATTTGTAGCGAAATCTTATTTTTAAACTTTTTTTTCATCGTTCGCGTAGAGCAGTTAAGACTGCCATAAAAAAAACTAATGGGGATCGCTTTTTGACGTATATATAGCAAAAAATATACAGCAAAACGTAAATAGCAATAAAATGCAAGCCTGTAGAAATGAAATATGTGGATATATTGATTGCTATAGTGAAATCTTGCAATATATTAAACAATCGTGCTCATAAACTCTTTATCGTTCAAAAATGTTTTGTCCAGAATTGTTGGGCATGACAGCAAAAAAAAAAAAACAATGTCCCGAGTGGGGTTGCCCTCCGCGGTGGCTCAGTGGTTAAGGCGCTCGTCTGCTGATCCGGAGATCCCGGGTTCGAACCCGACCGCTGCGGCAGCGTTTCGATGGAGGCGTAACGCAAAAAGGCGCCCGTGTGCTGTGCGATGCCAGTGCACGTCCAAGATCCCCAGGTGGTCGAAATTATTCCGGAGCCCTCCACTAGGGAACCTCTCTCTTCCTTTCTTCTCTCAGCCCCTCCTTTTTGGCCAACCTACTGGATCCGGCGTACGAACTCTTAGAATGCATAAATGCCGTCTGGGAAGGAGAACATCCTCTACCCGTAGAGGGGAAAACTGCGCTAGTCACCTTTTTTCCGAAGGCCGGAAAACCAATCAATACAGACAACCTACGACCCATTTCTGTGACGTCTTCTGTGGGCAAAATCATGAAACTATGATTCGAGATCGACTGTCAGAATATTTAGAAAATCGCATCAACTGCGCGGATATTATGTTCGGCTTTAGGCTTCATGGATTAGGGGGTCGGGGGTGGGTGATGGGTGGGGACTTGGCATTACGTCAAATAGCATTGTTGTCACGTGACATGGTGTAATGTCACATACACAGTTGTCACGCGACCTGGTATGACAACACATTACACCGTTTCCACGTGACTCAGCATGACGTCATAATCATATGATGTCATCACTAATAATAGTTTGGTTTATGGGGGCTTAACGTAATAAAGCGACTCAGGCTATGATGGACGCCGTAGTGAATGGCTCCGGAAATTTCGACCACCCGGGGATCTTTAACATGCACTGACATCGCACAGAACACGGGCCTCTAGAATTTCGCCTCCATCGAAATTCGACCGCCGCGGCCGGGATTGAATCCGCGTCTTTCGGGCCAGCAGCCGAGCGCCATAACCACTCAGCCACCGCGGCGGCTTGGCTAATAATACTAATTAGTTTAGGCGCTACCTAAATACATATTAGCATTCATTAGATATCTTAGCGTTAATTAATTATGTGACGTCATAATGTTTATCACATGATTCTACGGCTCGTGACGTCACATGGTGCAGTTTCTGCGGACACTTTTTTGCGGACATGACCTTGAGATTGAGCCATCTAATGCCTTCGCATTAATAAACCTCTTCTCAGGCAGGTATACGATCCCAACAGCGCTTAGGTCTAGCACAGCTCCAAGTGTACGTCTCAACCCGACAGCGTTGAGACTACTACACTAGTGCAGCGAATGACGAACCCCAACGGTACACACACGTTACGCGGCGGAGAGTAGCGCACTCCGTAGCGCGCTGCAGGCATTCTTCTTAATAATAATAATTGGTTTTTGGGGAAAGGAAATGGCGCAGTATCTGTCTCACATCTCGTTGGACACCTGAACCGCGCCGTAAGGGAAGGGATAAGGGAGGGAGGGAAAGAAGAAAGGAAGAAATAGGTGCCATAGTGGAGGGCTCCGGAATAATTTCGACCACCTGGGGATCTTTAACGTGCACTGACATCGCACAGGACACGGGCGCCTCAGCGTTTTTCCTCCATAAAAACGCAGCCGCCGCGGTCGGGTTCGAGCCCGGGAACTCCGGATCAGTAGTCGAGCGCCCTAACCACTGAGCCACCGCGGCGGGGTGGCATTCTTCTCGGCCACTTGTGATATTACCCGCCGCGCGCGTTTCATTCGGGCGCTCATTGCACGCGCTCACGTTTTCTCCGATCCGGTTTCACAATCAAGATCGCGGGCTGTTGTGCTCAGGCAGCTGCTTTTGGTTTCCATCGGCCCGAGCTGCTTGCGCCCTCGTTAAGGGGAGTGGCTCAGGGCTACCGATGCCGGCTACTGTGCGCGCGTGCCGAGCTACCCCGACGAAGAATGGTGTTCACTCTGGAGCAAAAAAGAAATCAAGGAGAAGGAGGTTCGATGCGTTTCGCCCAAGCGTACGAACGCACCACCCGCTTAACGTGCGCTTGAGGCTGTACGCTCAATCTGTGGGTATAAAACCGTGCAGCGGCACTGTAGGGTAGGCCTGGCGTCCAGTGCTGAACAATTCCCTTACAAAAGTTTCTTTAGGCAGTTTATAGACTATTCATAGGCTTCTGTCTATTAAGTCTCTCTATAGACTCTCTATAGACAAACCCTAGAAAACAGTATAGGCAATACAAATCCTATATACAGTCTATAGACAATATATACATTTATGGTCATACACTTTTAGTAGACTTTTGTCTATAGACAGTAAACTATAAATAGACTGACTATGAATAGACAAAAAGAAATATCTATAGGAGTGCAACAGAGTCTATAAGAAGTCTATAGACTGTTCACAGCCAATTTTCGTAAGGGTTGGGAGCCGAATCAACGAAGCTGTTCGCTGTGGAAGAGCGGTTTCTTGCACCGTGGTTGTTTTTTATTTGACTGCTGCGAGCCTGTTTTTCGCATTTAGGCTCTATAAAATAAAACCTCGCAATTCGACCTTTTTCTCAACTAAGGAGCGAATGTGTTTAAGAAGGAGGCCCGTGTGGTAGCGTCACGATATCACGTGACTGCAGGGTATGTGGTTGCGACATCATAAAGCGCACCGTATGTGTCGTATACTTCGAGCAAACACGGGAAATAGTTAAACCGGCTCTTAATTAAAGCGGAGAAAAGTAGTTTACCTCGAAGCAAGAGAGTGGCTCAGGTGCTCTCGAGCTCTTTGCATCTGCGCCAGCTTTGCGGTGAAAGCTACTTTTCTCCATGCTAATAGCCGGTTTGACCATTTCCCTCTGAAGTATGTCCTATACTGTACAGCTGGTGCACGATTCTCTGTGACCGCTGCCCACGACATAGTAGATTTGTAGCATCATGCGGTCGCAGGTGCTCATCGGGACGTCCAACGAGCGGTCAGTGCTATCCTCTCTAGCACGTGACCGTGATGTCACAATATTACTTCTCTGTTTTGTCCGGGACCCGCCGCGGTGGCTCAGTGGTTAGGGCGCTCGACTACTGATCCGGAGTTCCCGGGTTCGAACCCGACCGCGGCGGCTGCGTTTTTATGGAGGAAAAACGCTCAGGCGCCCGTGTGCAGTGCGATGTCAGTGCACGTTAAAGATCCCCAGGTGGTCGAAATCATTCTGGAGCCCTTTACTACGGCACCCCTTCCTTCCTTTCTTCTTTCCCTCCCTCCTTTATCCCTTCCCTTACGGCGTGGTTCAGGTGTCCAACGATATATGAGACAGATACTGCGCCATTTCCTCTCCCCCCCCCCAAAAAAAAACAATTATTATTACTGTTTTGTCCGGAAGGCAGTGCCTCCAAAACGCGTGGGTGTGATTGGTGGCCTCAACTGGGTAGCCAGTGGCTTTTTGACGTCACACACACGTGATTTCATTTTTTCTTCTGTTGCTCATTATTTCTGATGCTGAGCCCAAGGTCGCGGGATCGAACCCGGGCCCTGCGGCCGCATATTGGTGGAGGCAAAGCACAAAACACTGCCGTTAGCTGTGCGCTGTGAGTGCAGGTCAAAGAGCCCCAAGCGGTAGAAGTTGTCCCCAAGCTACATTCTACCAAGCTACGCCTTCCCGCATAGCACATGCGTCGCATTGAAACTTTAAAGCCACATATACGAGGAGCATGTTATGAATCAGTATTTTCTGTTGTTTTACACCTAAGTCCAGCTTATGCCTCTTAAATAGCGCAAACATGCAAGAACGCGCAAAAAATCAGCTAGCCTGGTTTCAATCACATGTAATGCTACAATCGAGTCGGCGTTCACCTACATCCTTTTAATAACTTATCTCTGTATATATGCCCTCATAAGTTTTGTGTTCGTGTGCACGCTTCGCGCTTTTTATCCAAGTTGGCTACAAGGCACGCCACCTGGCGTGCATATCCCCACTCACCGTACAAGAGATGCTCTTTTCCTGTTCCCATACGTAGCTGTTCTACTAAAAAAAAAACTGGCATGCCTACCCTTGGGAGTGAACGAATTGCGGTAGCCAACAACACGCTACAGCCACATCGCCGCACAATCGGACGCTATTCCTGAATATGCGAGAAGGTTCGCCAATCCCCCACCCTAATAGAGCCGACTCCAACTCTATGGCCTCCGCAACACTGCACACTTCTACAAGCGGGACACGCCAGCGAGGAGAGCGCTCTCGACTCGGTAACTCGGCTGGCGTGGCTACATTTGGAAGAATCGCTCTGTCGGCTTTTCGCCCGCGGTTTCGCTCTAGTTTTAACGGAATACCGACGCGCGCTGCACGTTAGGAAAGAGGCTCGTTCGAGCTACATAAGCAGTCTGTGTCTGCCTCGAGGAGAAAAAAACAACAAACGGAGGCATGAAATCCAAACAAGGCGGAATGTTCGAGCGGCGCTTATTTGCTGGGGCGTTTCTGCGTGTCGAGCGGGGGAATCGCAGCTCGGATTGAGGTTTCAATGCTAGGGCACACAAGGGCACGGGACTGGACGATCAGAATGCGGAGTGGGCGGGGCTCACTGCTGCGCGATGACTCGAAGCTCTACAGAGGAAAGTTATTGCGCGTAATTTTTCTTTTCTCTTGACTTGTATAGAAATCGTACTCAGAAGAAGAAGAAGAAGAAGAACGCCCCGCCGCGGTGGCTCAGTGGTTAGGGCGCTCGACTACTGATCCAGAGTTCCCGGGTTCGAAATCGACCGCGGCGGCTGCGTTTTTATGGAGGAAAAACGCTAAGGCGCCCGTGTGCTGTGCGATGTCAGTGCACGTTAAAGATCCCCAGGTGGTCGAAATTATTCCGGAGCCCTCCACTACGGACCTATTTGTTCCTCTCTTCTTTCACTCCCTCTTTTATCCCTTCCCTTACGGCGCGGTTCAGGTGTCCAACGATATATGAGACAGATACTGCGCCATTTCCTTTCCACCAAAAACCAATTATTATTATTATTATTATTATTATTATTATTATTATTATTATTATTATTATTATTATTATTATTATTATTATTATTATTATTATTTAGAAGAACCTTGTCATTGCTACGGATGAGCTACAGCGTCTAGCTGTCCTGCTCTTGCACCTTGTTTTTCAGGCTTTAGTTCATCTCTTCTATCATTTCCTGTCCCACACTGCAGTCTGCCAGTATTTTCAAATCGCAAAAAAGTTGATTTTGATGTAATTTTTTTTAACCTATAGTTATTCTTGAATGACCTGCTTCTATAGCTATAATTTAGGCGCAACTTTCATTTCAGTTCCATAGTGTAGTTCCTTCCGTGATCCATTTTTGCTCCAGAATTTGAATACATCGTATGTATGTTGCATCCAGTCCTGCTTTGGGCGACACTGCGACAAGCAGTATTTCCGAACTAGGATAATTGATAAACCAATACGTAGCGCATTAATTAGGCGAGAAAAAACAGAAAACGCAAACGATTTTCAGTAAGTATGATGCATCTGAGAACACGCACATAAAGTGAAATGTAACATTGTCTAAAAGGTTTAACGGTACACCAAGATAATAAGCAAAACACTGTACGGGGCGAGAGAGCAACGTACCGCCATTGTCTCTGCGATGATGGGAAAGAAATTTTGTTGATGTAGATCATTAGTCCAGAGAGCAGGATTTACGTCGACCGGCTGTTACAATAAATGTGGCGCTAGAATATGAGTACAAGTTCTATTAACTAGTTTGGCCTCGCACATTTGTTTCTGCATTGAAAATGAATAAAAATGAGTTGATCTGTTAAAGAAAAAGTAAGATATCAGGAACAAATGTTCTGACCGAAGCAAGATTGTATAGCAGAAAAGGGCAAGGAAAAGAAAAAAAGTGTATTATGTTTCAGCGATTTCGTACTGTGTTTCAGAGTTTGAATTTGTCGCTGCTGTGAATAAAAGATACTAGGTAGTAAAAGACGCTAGGTTAAAAGCTCCCCCCCCCCCCCAAAAAAAAACAAAAACAAATATAGACACATCATACGAGGCATTCTGCCACCCAATACATGTCACAAAGAATTTTGAGAGAAACTGCCAAATGGGGTTGTCCGGCACAAATTTCTTTTCTTTAAAAAGAAAAAAGAGAGAAATTTCTAATTCGGTCATGTCTTACTCGTCTGGCGACAGAATTCTGCAGTCTGTTCTCCGTCAGGTAGTTACACGCAGTGACTGAACGCTCCGCGAGTTCTACCTTGAACGATTAATAACTGGACGCCCCACTCCAGTTGTAACCAACACAGTGCTGTGCGCGTGTGTGATTTAATACATCTAAAATGAACTAATCACGCGCACAACCTGGACACATTTTTTATTGTGTAAATAGTTTGTGTATATTACGTACTCTCCCCCTATCCTCTCTCCCTGTCCCCTCACCTCTTTCATTTCATTTCTCCATTCTGCCTGCTGTCCTTTATTTCCGCTGCCCCAGCTCAGGTGCTTCAGTATCGATGGCAGATGCCGGGGCGAGCAAAAATCTTTGCCTTCCTTTTTGCTATTATTTTTAATAAAACCACTACCACCACAACCAGCTTACACGTACAGATAGCAGTCGGTAAGGCGGTTCTCCATAAATCAAACCACCATAAATCTCCACGCGCGAGTCACTCGGTGTTTGTTTATCATCTTAAATACGTGTAATCATTGCCTTGAAACTTGCGAAAGCCAACACCGCGTGCTTTCAGCGCGGCCGCTCAGTCGCGTCGATCTAAGCGCCTCATTAATTGCGCGTTTCCGGACAGGCGAATCGACAGGCATATCTCGAGCGAACGCTTCATTAGTAGGCGCCGCGCGCGTGGGTATAAGCGGCGCTTGTAGGCGACGGAAGCGCGCGTGTGTGTTGTCCATGCTGCTCTTGTTTCCAGTGGGTGTACCAGGCCACCACAACCGTTTGCCAGCATTGCGCTAGCGACAAGTACAGCTTCGTGAACGCAACCATAAATGCAGATAATATTTTAATTACTCGGCTGTAGTAGCAGAGCGGCTCAATGAAAACCGCTAGTGGCAGGACGGACAAAGACGCTGGTTTAGGGTGACGCAGTAGAAGAGGAGACGCAGAGGAAACCGCAGAGTTGTATGGTACGGTACGGTACTGTACGGAATGGTATGGTGTGGTATGGTATGGTATCGTGTGGTATCGTATGGTATGGTATGGTACGGTAAGGTATGACATGGCGTGGTATGGTATGGTACGGTACGGTATGGTGTGGTATGGTACGCTACGTTACGTATACGGTATGATGTGGTTCGGTACGGTGCGGTATGGTGCAGTATGGTCCTGCCGCAGTGTTGTATGGCATGGTATGGTACGCTAAGTTACACATACGGTATTATGTAGTACGGTACGGTGCGGTATGGTCTGGTATGGTCCTGTATAATGCGGTATGATTAGGCATGGTCCGGTACGGTCCTGTATGATCCTGGATGATCATATATGGTCAGGTATGGTCCAGTATGGTCCAGTATGGTTCGGTATAATGCGGTATGATGAGGCAGTGGTCAGGTATGGTCCGGTACGGTTTTGTATGATCCTGGATGATCATGTATGGTCCAGTATGGTCCGGTATAATGCGGTATGATGAGGCAGTGGTCAGGTATGGTCCGGTACGGTCCTGTATGGTCCTACATGACCATGTATGGTCAGGTATGGTCCAGTATGGTCAAGTATGGTCCGCTGCGGTCCAGCACGGTATGGCAGGTACGGTAAGGTAAAGAAAAGTAGCTCAACTTCCCAAAGGAGCCCTTGGGCTACTAGAGGCGCCTTAGTGCAGGGATCCGGACTGATTCGACCACTTGCAGTTCCTTGCCATGCACTGACATCACACTGCACATGGCTACTCTACGGATTTCACCTCTTCGAAATGCGGCCGCCGCTTCTGGAATTCGCCTACGAGGCCTTGGGCTCTGCAGAGGAACGCCACAGCACACTGAGCCACCGCATCAGGTGAAAACGCAGAGCTATAATTAGAGATATCCGACAGGGAGGCCAGGAATGATTATTATGAGGCCGCGTTAGCCACAATCAAATGGAGAGATCCTGGATCCTCGCCAGCCTGGAGGAATCAAGTAAATATTGCCGCGACTGGGTTTCGAATCAGAGGCGGCGCAAACAGATCAGCTTCGCTGGCCACTTCACGAGAGCACTATACGCTATCGCCGCCGCCAATCACGGCTCGTGTTAAACTGCAACACACCCTCGCGCTCTGCATCGCACATCGTAGTCGTCACCAACTAATACTGCTATCGAACTAATATCGTCGCTAAACGTACCGACTACCCAGCAAAGCAAATCCAACTAGGCTAAACACATACTTTCGCGCGTCTACTCGGTTTACCTACGTTTTAAAACCCTACCACATTTTTACAACGGGCTGGGAACGCCTGGAAGCCCCAGCACCTTGCGCAGTGCAGTTATGACCTGCCTTGTCCAAGAAGTGCTGCGTTTCGTGTTCAGGGTTCGGAAGAGGCTTCTGTGAGCCTGCCAGCCAGCATTACTAATTCCGTCCGGGTAAACCATTCACTCATGATATACAGTACAATATAATTGTGCCGTTTGCTTCCTCAGTTCGCCCACAAGCATAAGGTTCGGTCCTTCTTCGTTCCAGTAAAGACAGGCTCCTTTTTGTTTGTGTAGACAGAAATAAGGGTAAAATATTAGAAAGAAGCGAAGAGAGAACGAAGGAATAATAATAATAATTCGTTTTTGGGGAAGGGAAATAGCGCAGTATCTGTCTCATATATGGTTGGACACCTGAACCGCGCCGTAAGGGAAGGGATAAAGGAGGGAGTGAAGGAAGGAAGGAAGAAAGAGGTGCCGTAGTGGAGGGCTCCGGAATAATTTTGACCACCTGGGGATCTTTAACGTGCACTGACATCGCAGAGCACACGGGCGCCTTAGCGTTTTTCCTCCATAAGAACGCAGCCGCCGCGGTCGAGTTCGAGCCCGGGAACTCCGGTTCAGTAGCCGAGCGGCCTAACCACTGAGCCACCGCGGCGGGTATGGTAATAATTGGTTTTTTTGGGGGAAAGGAAATGGCGCAGTATCTGTCTCATATATCGAGGACACCTGAACCGCGCCGTAAGGGAAGAGATAAAGGAGGGAGTGAAAGAAGGAAGGAAGAAAGAGTTGCCGTAGTGGAGGGCTCCGGATAATTTTGACCACCTGGGGATCTTTAACCTGCACTGACATCGCACAGCACACGGGCGCCTTAGCGTTTTTCCTCCATAAAAACGCAGTCGCCGCGGTCGGGTTCGAACCCGGGAACTCCGGATCAGTAGTCGAGCGCCCTAACCACTGAGCCACCGCGGCGGGTGTCGGCGGGTATGGGAGAAGCAAGAAACGAGGAAAATAATGAAAGGGAAAAAAAGAAGAAAGGAGGAAAGAACGAACGAAAGAAGGAAAGAAAGAACGAAAGGAAGAAAGAAAGAAAGAGAGAAAGAAATAGAGAGAGAGAAAGAAAGAAAGAAAGAAAGAGAGAAAGAAATAGAGAGAAAGGAAGAAAGAGAGCAGGAAAGAAAGGAAGAAAGAAAGAACGAACGAAAGAAAGAAAGAACGAAAGAAAGAAAGAAGGAAAGAAAAAGAAAGGCGGCAAGGAGAAAGAATGAAGTCCCCATCCACCACGCATGCCGATAATGAACGCGCGCGCGAGAACGTTTTCCTCGACGGGATTCCGCGTCGCGTGGGACACGGGCATTGAAACTGGTCCGCGTATCTATCTGTACAGCGGTGGCGCTACACTGGACAGCTGGCGAAAAACAAGCTCTCTGCTTCGCCCGTTGGCCGGTCGGGGCTGTCCTGCTTGGCCGAGTGTGTCCCGCTATCTGCCGCACGTCCCCCTTGCGCCTCACTGCCACTCCCGTCTGTAACCGAATGCACTGGTAGACACGAGTTATGGTTAGTAAGTGGAACTTCTTTACGTGTATTTCACGCTCCTCCCCTTCCCGCCGCGGTGGCTCAGTGGTTAGGGCACTCGACTACTGATCCGGAGTTCCCGGGTTCGAACCCGACCGCGGCGGCTGCGTTTTTATGGAGGAAAAACGCTAAGGCGCCCGTATGCTGTGCGATGTCAGTGCACGTTAAAGATCCCCAGGTGGTCGAAATTATTCTGGAGCCCTACACTATGGCACCTCTTTCTTCCTCTCTTCTTTCACTCTCTTCCTTATCCCTTCCCTTACGGCGCGGTTCAGGTGTCCAACGATATATGAGACAGATACTGCGCCATTTCCTTTCCCCAAAAAACCAAGTATTATTATTATTCCCGCATGGCTCTGAACGAAAACGTTGTCGATGCACCGAGTAAAAGCAATAATATTTATGAATTTATTTCTGAATTAATAAACGCCTTCGCCTCTACCGCACTTCCTCTCGACACCGGCACTGCTGTAATATGCAAGCAAGTATATTAAAAGAAACTCGTTCCATGTAAGTTTTAGAAAGCGAATGGAAAGTACATTGAGATTTTTATCGCTCGTCTTTAACGAACGGCTGCTCAATCGTCAACTTGCAAGTTCACGATATCGAAAAATAATGTAGGTTGACAAAATACACATTGAGTTATCTATCTCTTCCTGGAAGAAATTTGCCTTAGTGGAACAACAGGGAATTCGATTCCATTTAAATCCAAAGTGCTTAGGACAAAGTATAAAGGGAGCAAGATAGCCCTTTTGAGACACCACAAAGTGAAAGCAGGGTGCTTCGCAGAAAGAATTTAGCGCATATTTAACTCGATTATTTCCGCCTATAGGGTGTCCTGTGTGTCTTTCCCAAGAAGTCAAACCCGACATCCACCAACTACTGTGGGTATGCCCAGCATTGAGGCCAGCGACAATTCAGAACCAAGCAGCCACGAGCCTTGGTCTTATACCTCCTTTCTTCCAATGACTTTTTTTTTTTGCTACACTTCCAATCGTTGCCCTACGTAAACACGGCCAACTTGACGTCCTGCCCCAGTCCGTTTATACCATGTCAGGCTTTCTATGCATTGCAACTTCAGTCCTGACTATACCGCATCGAGCTCCTTGATAGCCACTGTACATAATAAAGGCGAGAACACTCCCTTGGGACACCCGATACGCAGAGTGCTCACCCATGTCGCCCGCTCGGAACTTTTCGTTCTTACGCGCTCTATTTCTAATCGAGAATGCATACCGACACACCCAACTCTCTATCCTGCTTCAGAGATAGCTGTGTCGCCGAAGAAAGAGCAACAACCACAAGGATCCCAGAGAAGGCACGAGGTCCCGGGTGTCCCCTCCAGGAGAGGGCAAGGCTAGAAGGGGTCAGGCGCAGACACTCACACGGCCGGCACTCGCTCTCAAGCCAGCATGTGGACGTAGTAAGTAGTAGCGGCCGGCGCCGAGTGTACGTGTGTACGCGTGTACGCGTCGTCGCTGCATGCAGCGCCCGCTGGTCGGCAGGCCGGCCAGCCCGTAAGGATGCCTTCCGGGTTGAAGGCACTCGCGGGGACTGCGAGACGCGGTGCACAGCGACGCCTGCGGTGTAACTGGCCACCCGCACCTCCTCCTCCCCGCTGTCTTGTCCGTGCAGAAGCCGGAGCAAAGTGCGTCAGAAGCCGTTATAAACGCGCCAGGACCCTTCCCCCCACCTCCAGCGGAAAAGGGCCGGGGTATAGCCGGAGTCGTTGAAGGGGGAACGTCGGTGACGCTTGCATGGCCGTTTAACGGAGGGGTGAACGGTGAAGGAGGAGGAGGTGTAGAGAGCAGGGGGGGGGGGGGGGGGGGGGAGGAACGCCCCTTTCATCGCTAGCCGCTTGATCCGACTAGGAGATGAGGCTGCACGGTGGGTTGTCATTGTGGCGATGCTGCCGCTACCGCGGCTTATTCCTGCTCATTTTGTCTTCAAGTCTTCCTGGCGGTGGATGATCCTGTCACAATGGGTCCCCCTTTCTCGCATCTTTTCTTTTTTTTCTTCTCCTTTCATGACCTTTCCGTCTTATTTTGTCGTCAGGTACATCTGGTGTTACGTACGGTGGATCCGTCCTTTCCTCCTTATTTTGTCGTCAAGTCTTGCGGTTGCTATATACGGTGGATGCCCCCTCTGACAATCGTAATGTGTTCCCCGCTGTGTTACTGTTCTTGATATTTCTTCCTCACGTTCAATGACTGCAGTTCTCGCCAGATGATACGTCATGGAATTGTCTTTCGCTGGCGGATGGCATGCCGAGTTGTCCTTCCTCCTCGTGTCAGAGGTCGAACGAGATTAGGATGGAAGCTATCGAGATGGCATAGACAAGGAGACATGACCCTTCCCCGTCGGTTCTCCTAGGCATTCTCCGGGTTTGTGACGTGCACTTGAAGCGCATTCGGCAAAGAACTGTCTCTCCATGGGATACACAGCGTATTTTGAGATGTAAGATGAACCTAAGGAGTTAAGCACCCGAAGTCCTATCCTGGCGACGAAAACGCGTTTGTCCGAGAGGTAGCAGACTACGCATTGTTAGATTTTTTTTAAAAGGCAAACATAGTATACGCATTGGCGTATACCACAAAAGAACAACCTTACCTGTTGCGTGGACAGAGAGAGACAAGGAAGATAAATTTATCAAATCGGGAGGTGTAGACCTACACCTGCTGCTCCTTATTGCGGGTGTCTACAATACGGCTTCAAGACAGCGCTTGTTAAACTGATTACTAGTTATCGCCAATATGGCATATTACTCGGCCGCTGCAAATATACGCCTTTTTTAATACGATTTTATCCCGAAGCACTGCAAGGAAGTATACTTGGACCTCCGTTATTTAACGTTTACATCAATGACCGTAATTATTGACTTTGTATTTGTCGTCACTTCATCTCCTGTGTTTGCATTTTATGTTTCTGCAGTTACCAATCGAATCCAGGGACAAATGAGCCCTCAAGCATCAAGTACGCTAAGCTACCGAAAATAAAGGACGGCAAATGTCATATTAAGGGGATTGTCGGGTGGACCTGTGCCCGCGGAGATAAATGCAACACGATGGTGAGTTGAATAGAGGTCGTTGACCCCGCGGTGAATTGCCGGTAGACACGACGTATGAAAGTTCTAGCATAGCGGTGTGACGCGATGCGCTAACGTGATGCACTAAGGCGCCACGGCTCTATTTCTCTTGCGCGATGACAGATGTCCCCTTGCCTGACCGCTCGGGTACTTTTGCGCATGCGCATTCGGCACCTCCCGGAATCGCCTCCTGCACCGCTCTATGCAAAATCTGTCTAGTTTGAAATGCACGGTTGAATTTCGTTATAACGAAGGTGAAAAGGCCGGCCGATTACTTCGTTGTAGCCACAGATTCGTTATATCCCACGTTGATCGAGCTTCCAAGGAAAATCGTAATTCTTTCGTTATATCCGATAATTCGTTATAAACCGTTTCGTTATAACGAGGTTCGACTGTAGCAGAAATATGCAGAATCTTGTTCGAGCACTCTGAAATTTTCGCACATTTCCTTCCAAGCAAAGCCCAAGGAAGCCATGATGGTGGTTTAAGACTGGAACGACCGATGCCCTGAGCTGTAACAGACAGCTTCGCAATCGACAGTGGCGAGTTGGTCTCTTGAGCATTTGCTTGGGGTGTGACTGCTTGAGTGATAGTGATCGCGTGTCAGTGAAAACCGACACTCAAACGTATTCCGACTCGGAGGGAGCGGCGTTAGCGTGGACATTGAGACATCTAGTGCTTGCGCATTTCAGTGCGACGAAAACCTCGACCCGTTGATCGAAGATCTGACAGAGGTAGCGAGGTTACCTTAGAGTCCTTGTACCTGAAAGGAGCGCTGTCAATTGAATAAGCACGCGCGTGCGTTTCAGTCCCCAACCACGAATGAGCGATTGCCTGTACAGGCTAATGACTGCGAGGAACTCTCGTTCGCTGCGCTGTCTTCGTAATCATCGCTTACAGATGCCTGCGTATCAGTTTAGTTAGGAAGAGTGCCGTTAGCTGAGATGCCGTTACGATAGGAGATACGGTGGGTACGAGTAGAAAGGGGCTATCGCGAGAAAGTAAATACAAGGGAACGCAGAACAAAGACAACCTCGTTCAACAAAAGGCGGTGCAAACGAGTCTCCTTGGGGGGCTAGCGCGGCGCGAGTCCAGTAACCCATTTCCCGCGCCACAGTGGTCGCTGGCACCGTAAATAAGTGGCCACGTTGTCGACCGAACCACGGGGCCCGCCTAAGCGCGCGCATAACTTGGAGCGCTGCCACCCGAAGGCGTCCAGCCACGGAGATACCTGTGCATGTCATGGACGTATATCTCGAACAAGCCGGGAGGCTACTGCGCATGCGTAGTGGCAGCGGCGCGCCCCCAAGCGGCCTATAGGTGCAGCGAATAAGCAGCGACAGCCAGTGGTCATAGGGCTCTGCCGCTAAACTGAAATATTCTAGCGTTTCTCAACCTTGCGAACCTATCTGCGTATACGATGAAGACAGCGAGACGATCCTAGTTAACCTATTGTTCTCTTCCCTTCTATACTTCAATTTTTCTTTGTCGGTTGTGTACTGTTTCGTGACGCATCGAGCAGCACAGGTCGTCACGATTCACAACTCAAGAAAAAGGCGACGACCAGAGAAAATGAAAGCTGATTGTCTGTCTATTCCCCCGTTTCTGCTCCATGAAGCATGGGCCGGTGCGCTTGCTTATTAACTTAATAGCTATACACTCTAAACAGAAAGGAGTAAAATGGGAGTAACCTGTACTCTACACTCTAAACACAAATACACCCATATGGGAGTAAAATGGGAGTAAACTGTCCTCTAGCGCACACCCTTTTATAAAGGGGTAAAAAGGAAGAAATGAGTAAAAAGGGAGTAAAACTGTCCTCTATCAAACGCCCTTTTATAAAAGGGTGTGTGATAGGGGACAGTTTTACTCCCTTTTTACCCTTTTTAAAAGGGTGTGTAATAGAGGACAGTTTTACTCCCTTTTTACTCCTTTCTGTTTGGAGTGTAGGGGACTCCGTTTTATAAAAGGAGCGTGCTAGAGGACATCTCACTCGCTTTTTACTCCCGGCTAGGCGCATTCCGTGTTCCGTGACCGATTCCCATGCTGGCGCTATGCATGCACGCGGCGATATACTTAGCGGTAACATATACACTACGTTCCTCTGGAGAATGAAAATGCGAACCGTGTGCTGTGCGATGTCAGCGCACGTTAAAGATCCCCAGGTGGTCGAAATTATTCCGGAGCCCTCCACTACGGCACCTCTCTCTTCCTTTCTTCTTTCACTCTCTCCTTTACCCTTCCCTTACGGCGCGGTTCAGGTGTCCAACGATATATGAGACAGATACTGCGTCATTTCCTTCCCCCCCAAAAAACCAATTATTATTATTATTATTATTATTATTATTATTATTATTATTATTATTATTATTATTATTATTATTATTATTATTATTGTCCCCCGTTACCGTCTAACTCTCCTCGAGTTTCGATGCTGGCTCAACTCAGCGCACTCACGCAGATGTAGAGCAGGGCGTACACGCTAATTGCTGCCAGCCAGATGACCCTCCTCCTTCACTTATCACTGCAGCTGGCCGGCCAACCGCAAGTTGACCCCGTTTTTAAAAACAGGACCCCGCTGGGAAAGGGGGCAAATTAGGGGAGTAGCGTCCTGGATGGAAAGAAATAATGAAAGCGATTCGATAAACTAAAAAAAAATTCGCAGGTGGATTGCCACTGTGTAAGGTGAGATTCAGCAACAGCTGCTAGCTGTGATGAATGTATTAATGCATTAGACGTCTTGCAGACACGAAAACCCGGCGTCCCCCAGGAAGTTGCGCTGTTACAAAACTCGCGACTGGTTTAAACGGTGTGACGTCATCAAAGGGCGGCAAATGCGAAATGTTAAACGGTACTACTGGTGAACACTAGCACACTTACAACTGCGCCAACTAGAAAGGAATCGAATAGAATTAGAATAAAGTTGGAATAGAACTGGAATGGAATTGAATGGTACTTGAATTGAATTAAAATGGAATTGGAACAAAATTGCAATGTCTCACATTACTCACACGAAGATTCCTTAAGTGTCCCCGGCAATTTTTACTACTTATTCATAATTAATTATCTTTCCCTTGCCTGGTAGAGTGGGCGTGACGTCACTATGCTGTCACTTATGGCTCCACTGTGTTCGCACTATAGGGACTATTATGACCACGCGCCAGGGCGCGTTGCAGTGACGTCAAGCGGGACGTCACAGCTGTCGCTATAAAACTCGATAACGCGGCCGTGACGATCGCGTCTCGTTGAAGGCAACGCAAAAGGCGCCCTTGTGCTGTGCGATGTCAGCGCACGTTAAAGATCCCCAGGTGGTCGAAGTTATTCCGGAACCCTCCACTACGGCACATCTTTCTCTATTTTTTTACTTCCATGTCCCACCTTCCTCCGTTCTCTGACGGCGCAGTTGCGGTGTTCACCTAAAAGTGAGACAGTTACTGCGCCTTTTATTTCTTCGAAACTCATAATAATAATTGTTTTTTTGGGGGGGAAAGGAAATGGCGCAGTATCTGTCTCATATATCGTTGGACACCTGAACCGCGCCGTAAGGGAAGGGATGAAGGAGGGAGTGAAAGAAGAAAGGAAGAAAGAGGTGCCGTAGTGGAGGGCTCCGGAATAATTTCGACCCCCTGGGGATCTTTAACGTGCACTGACATCGCACAGCACACGGGCGCCTTAGCGTTTTTCCTCCATAAAAACGCAGCCGCCGCGGTCGGGTTCGAACCCGGGAACTCCGGATCAGTAGTCGAGCGCCCTAACCACTGAGCCACCGCGGCGGGTTTTTCTTCTAAACTAATTTTCAAATCCTCAAAACTTTGTCTCTTTGGCATCTACCAAGCACGTTTTAATTGTTTAGAATTCATAAACCCTTAGACGCCCTGCTGTAACTAACGCATTGTGCGTGCGCAACTAAAGCCAGACTCACGACGTTGACAGGGCCAGTCAGAGTATGCAGCCGAAACGTCCCGGCACTACAAATAGCATGCCTACTCCGAAGAGTCCAACCGAGTCATAACGCCCAGATGTGCAAGGAAGCGAGACTGCATGCGTAGACACGAGAGACTCCGCTGAAGAAGGAAGACTGACATTACGCGACCACGAGTGACTAATAGCGTCATGCCAGATTCCCAAAGAGTGCCCAGCTTGGACGCAGTATAGTCAAGGGAGGGATATTTTAAAACACACGGAACACTCACCCATCCGGCATCTCGCCACACCCTTCGGGAAAGGAAGAGGGCGCTTTATCGTCTACCAGGCGGGCGAACTGTCCCGCGGCCACCGAACCCAAAACTTTCACGTTCTCCCCGTTGGCTGGCATGCAGGCGCCAACGAACGGCACATTGTCTTCGTCGAAATGGCCGTGGTCGCCGAAGGCGTAGCCGGTAATGGCCGGACTGTTAGGGGCTATTCCGCCTTTGTCTCTGCGGTCCATTTTCTTTTCTTTTCGTTCATTGAGATATTTTTACTGTACGTCGGCGGATGTGTCTGAGACCGCTCTCAACTGCGGATGTCGTCGCAGACAGAAACTCGGTGAAACCAGGGGCCGCATTTATTTAACGATACGTTTGATGAGATACCACTGGGAGGGTTCTGAAGGCGAAAACTGTCTCGCGTTGGCGTCTGCGTGAAGACTCGGCGAGTGAAGCCACCCTACCCTCCAGAAGCGCTACCCACCGCCAACCCACCTACCTCCCCCCCACAAGGTGTCCAGCCAGACAGCAGCTGAATTACTAAGAAGCAACGGTACAATCGAGTTCGAAGACGCAGTGAGAAAGCCTGCTGCCCTACACACGCAGCACCCACCCCTTATAAAAATTGTCCATAGAGTGCCTATAAACTTCATATAGACTCTATTGCCTACCATAGATATTTCATTTAGTCTGTTCATAGTATATCAATTGTCTATGGGAAAAATCAACTAAAAGTGTATGGCCATATACGTTTAGAGATTGTCTATAGACTGTCAGTAGGATTTGTATATCGTATAGTCTAGTCTATAGGATTTGCCTATAGGAACTAGAGAATTTATAGACTCTACAGACTCTACAGACTGTCTAAAGAAAGTTTTGTAAGGAACCAGCCACCTCCACTCCCCACCTCTACCCTCCAGAAGCGATACCCACCACCAACCCATCTGCCTCCATCAAGTTTTCCTCTCCATAAAAATTCTGTCTGTGTGAAGCCTCGGCTTAGAGTAAAAGCACTGCTAACAGTAAAATCACCAAAGTAATTATCGATCGCAAATACAACTGCTGTCGCATCTTCCACGCATCTAGTTGCATTGTTTCGGTCCGAGAGCACTTCCTACGGGGTCAAAAAAAACCAAGGCAATTGTGCGAAGCCTCGGAGAAACTCGAGTAAGCTCGGGATAGTTCGGATGATCGTCGAGCCAGCTGTAGCCAATGAGAGGAAGCTCGGGTAAGTACGGAGGAGCGTCGAGCCAGCTGTAGCCAATGGGAGGAAGCTCGGGAAAGCTCGGAGCAGCGTCGCGCCAGCTGCAGCCAATGGGAGGAGGAAGCTAGAAACGCGGTTGGGTGCACATGCAGATGCCAGAAAGAAGCGAAGAATGAAAACATGCTTTCGCACATCGACTTGGTTTAACTACGTTACAACCGCACCAGTTCTTTATTTTTTTTACTGCTTTAACACCTAACGGCCGCTAAAGGCCTGCTTCGGGGTAAAACCGCATTACTCAATTTTACAAGAGTTTTACTGAAAGCTGGCTGTCGCCCTGTGTAAGAGTTTTATGATAAGGAAAAAAGAAGGCATAGCTCGTTTGTTCGTATCAATGAATAAGAGATATGAAACCCTGCGTGAAATCGAACGTTGACGATCCCAAATCAACCGCGTGGGCACAGCAAACCGTGTAGAGACAACGGAAAGCTCGTACCACACGCAAGAGTCATATAATAAGCCAGACAAAGGCGACTCATTAAAACCACGAGCCGCACACATGCGCCTCGCGTGCGCGGAAAATCACGTGCAACGCAGCGAAACGCTAATTACTGCATGCTTAATGAACAGAGAGTTATAAGGAAGCAGCTAGAAGGCACAAGAGACGAAGGCCCGCCAAGGGCATCCATTGACGAAGGCGCCTTTCTCTGCCACGCATATATATCCCCGCGTCCTTTTATTATTAATTTATTTTCCGCGCGCGCAATAACCAGATGAATATCGAAGGCGAGCTCGTGCAGGGATAATCGGCAGCCATTTTGTTTTCCACATCTGCTCTGGGCCAATGTCGCTGCGGTCACGACGGTTGACGCGCGCTGTGCTGTTGAGTGACTGCCCACTCCTTGGCGCCAGTAACGCCGCCTCTGTGAGTGCGCGCACGCGAAGGCGGCAACGCCAATCATTGCCGCGGAATACCATTATCCTTCGCTCATTGCATGCAATGGATATGTAGCCGAAGCGTGGTCGCTTGCGGGCTCTCTCTGCGCGCTGTATAGGGTTAGGAAGTGGAGGCAATTAGCCCGCCCCCCCCCCCCCCCCCCCCCCCCCGCCTGCGGGAGACTTGTGCGTTGCGAGACGAACGCCTGAACTCTGCAAGCAGGTAGGTATAGGAGTGCGTTGTGCTTTGAGGAGAGTGGCTTGGTGTGTTTTTATTGGTTCAGTTGATTTCTTATTGACTTCGTTCATGCCTCTGCTGTTTGACCGGCTGCCAACGACGACTGCGGGAGAATTATTCGGCGCGCTCGTGACGAAGGTGTAATCAAGAAAGGCTTGGTTTGACTTCGCTGGTGCGTGAGCAGAGAAGGGTAGGGATTTGAGGGGCTCGTTATGAAGTACATATGAAGGAAGCGAAGAGTCACTGAAACCAAGGAAAGCGTAAGGAAATGTGTGTGACCGTAGTGATGCCATAGTCGTTTGAGAATCCGCCTCGAATGCGGAAGGTGCGGGGTTCGATCCCCAGTGCCGCCAGGTACCCAGCGGTGATACAATGGGTATAAGCTTAACTCCTGGTCTGGTGCTCGGCTTCTTTTGGGCGAAATGCTTTGGAAATGGGTCTTTGAGGCCACCTTGAGAAGAAGAAAAATATCTTGTGCCATGGCGCTCTTTAGCTGCAGATGTCCTTGCGCCATAGAAGTTCATCATCATCATCATCATCATCATCATCATCATCATCATCATCATCATCATCATCATCATCACGGAATGAGTTTTTTTTGGCTGTTGATGAATGGGATATTAATAGCGTAATGTTTATTCCTTGTAAGATAACTGATTGCAATGTAGAAAACAAGACAACCGCATTCCGTCAATGGGATCCGAACCCACGACCTCCGTATATCGCTTACGGTGCTCTACCAACTAAGCTATGGTGTCGGTTGTCCAACCTTCTGCTTTTGGGGGGTATTTATGTCGCGTGTAACCTAACCTAGAGCGTTTCCATCAGCGCCGCCCTTGTCCATAGCGGAGGACTTAAAAAGTCCTGCAATACTGTCGGTGTTACGTGCAATATGACAACGGCTGAGGGCGGCAGCCCTAAGGGAACCCTCTTATACTACCTTTGACATCAAGCCTTCCCGCGCCGTGGACTTCTTACAGCTATTGAGCAGAAAGAGGCCTTGTCAATGGTTACTCGACTAATTTCCTATCGATCAACGGCACCAGTTAAAAAAGAACACATTCCCCTGCGTTGCTTAGTTTCAGTAACGGTTGGCTTCCTTCAAATGAACTGGTGTGTGTGAATGCATGCCGTTCTTCAACTACTCACGTGACTGCGCCTGTTTTTCACAAGAATACCTTTATATGCGGTGGCGTTCTCTGGTGTTAAATGGTGTCGTATAGTATGCGTAATATGTCGTGATCGGAAATTCTCTCCCTAACGTCCATCCTGAGCAGAGTGCTGCCCAAGAAGACGTGAGTCGTACGGACACCTGAGCAAGGAAGTAATAGTGAATCGCTCGTTTCAGTTGCAGATTGCCAGCAGCCGCCGAGCCAAGATAGTTTCGATGCCGATATCGACGGATTCGACCGGAAGTCTGCGTTCCATAGCAGACGACGCGCGTGTGAGAGCGGAGAGGAATGCTGGGTACGTGTTGGTTACTATTCTGCGAAGGCGGGGGGGGGGGGGGGGGGTGGGGGGGGGGGGCGGAAGCGCCCTCGGCTTGCTCTGGCCACAGCACAAGTGTTCCAAACGCAGATTCGGAGCGGGTGATCTCTGGTGGTGGTAGTGGTTTTATTAAAAATAATAGTAAAAAGGAAGGAAAAGATTTTTGCTAGCCCCGGCATCTGCCATCGATACTGAAGCACCTGAGCTGGGTGATCTCTGCCGGATTCAGAATCTGTGTCGCGGAGCAGGGAGTTCCCGAGTTCGAACCCGACCGCGGCGGCTGCGTTTTTATGGAGGAAAAACGCTAAGGCGCCCGTGTGCTGTGCGATGTCAGTGCACGTTAAAGATCCCCAGGTGGTCGAAATTACTCCGGAGCCCTCCACTACGGCGCCTCTTTCTTCCTTTCTTCTTTCACTCCCTCCTTTATCCCTTCCCTTACGGCGCCGTTCAGGTGTCCAACGATATATGATACAGATACTGCGCCATTTACTTTCCCCCAAAACCAATTATTATTATTATTATTATTATTATTATTATTATTATTATTATTATTATTATTATTATTATTATTATTATTATTATTATTGTCGCGGAGCAGACGGACCACTCCGGATCAGGGATTCGAATTCACCATTAAAAACTTTCTAAAGCGCTGCGACAGAGGACACAAAGAGAAAGACACGAAGGACAAGCGCTTCACCATGAGTTTCATTTGTTGTCACGTGACTCATAAATCAGAGAATCGGGAGAGAGCGGCATAGATATCGCTTTCTTCGCTCACTGTGAGAAGAAAAAAGTGTACGAGATTTTAATTACCTATTTATCGGAGTAGCCCCGACTGGACTTCGCGGCGGAAAGCACATACCCTACATTGAGGAATAATATTTAGACGAGACGGTCACGACCTCCCCATATACTTGTACCACATACTGAGCACTACAAACGTTGTGAATAAACACGCGCAGATAATCACCGAGCACGTATATTCAAAACGTAGCGAGGCCTTTCAGAGCTCCCGCACTCCCCCATGGGCGAAGTAGTCCAAGGACAAAGCGTACGTCAAATTATCCTTTCCTATAATGCATATTCGTGCAAATACAGCCAACAACTGCGGGCAGGTTTTTGAGCCCCGGATTAATCACGAGAACTTTATAATAGAGAAGAAATTGAAGTAATAATAATAAGCACAACGGGAGAACACCTGTCACACAGCGCGGCAAATATCACGCGCCCCTGCTTTTTACGGAACCACTAATTCACAAGCACCGCTAACTCACGGTGAACAAGCGTACTGCCCCCCCCCCCCCTCGCCCGTTAGCATCGTGAAAAAAAACTTAGTCACGAGAAGGTGCCTGAATTGAAGCCCACTGCTGATCTATACGCGCGATAATAGCGCTCCAAGCGTGGCATATTTGCACAGAGGTCCACGGTGTGCATGAGTGACTGGTTTATCAGCGCGCGATCGATGGATCGCCCATTAATCACGAGCTTAACGGGACTCTCCGTATCTTAATTCTTCGTCCTTGCACCACTCAGCTTACGAATGTACTGCAAGAGCGGACGATCGATGATGATGATGATAATTATGATGAGAACGGAGATCACGAAAACAGAGTTAGCGCGCCGCGATGGAGAAAAGAAACCCTTGCGGGCCGCGACGCAGGAAGGTCGCAGATAACGCGCGAGACGAGAAGGCGCGAGAAATGGAGCGGCGTTGAAAGAGACCCCGCCTTTTATCTGCCATCAAGCGTGCGCTATAAGTGCATGCTACACTCGAGAGTGGCAACCGAGGCAGCAGCGGCGGCAGCAGGAGCCCGTCGTGACGAGATTAAGTAGTCGCGCGCATATATGTTTCTCTCAATGCGTGGCTGTGAGAGGAGGCATTAATTCACTCGTATGCGTGCGTGCGTTGCTGAATGTAGCGTGCGCAGAGTGGCGCCCGTTCCTCATAAAGTTTCGCGCTTCGTTTGTATGTAGTCCAAGGTTAAATTCTGGATCGCGACCTCAGAAAGACGAACTTCTTTCTTTTTCTTTTTTGTTTGTTTCTTTTTTTGTTTCATTCTTTCATTCTCCTTTTTCTCCCTGTCAGTTGTCTGCCTTCCTTTCTTCATTGCCTTCCTAGCTTTCCTTTGTATTTCCTTCCTTCCTTTCTTTGTCTTTCTTTCCTTCCTTCCTTTGTCTTTCTTTCTTTCCTTCCTTCCCTCCTTCCTTCCTTTGTCTTTCTTTCCTTCCTTCCTTCCTTCCTTTGTCTTTCTTTCCTTCCTTCCTTTGTCTTTCTTTCCTTCCTTCCCTCCTTCCTTCCTTTGTCTTTCTTTCCTTCCTTCCTTCCTTCCTTCCTTCCTTCCTTCCTTTGTCTTTCTTTCTTTCCTTCCTTCCTTCCTTCCTTCCTTCCTTCCTTCCTTCCTTCCTTTGTCTTTCTTTCCTTCCTTCCCTCGTTCCTTCCTTCCTTTGTATTTCTTTCTTTCCTTCCTTCCCTCCTTCCTTCCTTTGTCTTTCTTTCTTTCTTTCCTTCCTTCCTTCCTTCCTTCTTTCTTTCCTTCCTTCCCTCCTTCCTTCCTTTGTCTTTCTTTCCTTCCTTCCTTTGTCTTTCTTTGTTCCTTCCTTCCTTCCCTCCTTCCTTCCTTTGTCTTTCTTTCCTTCGTTCCTTCCTTCCTTTCTTCCTTCCTTC